>NW_007731707.1:84580-94976 GCF_000696425.1 Galeopterus variegatus
CAGTGTGCCACCGGGCCGGCCCTTTTTTGTCCTTTTTGAGACCAGCCGCACCATGATCAGCCAGTGAGCGCAGCGGCCATCCCTATATAGGATCCGAACCCGCGGCGGGAGCGCTGCTGTGCTCTCAGCTCTACACTCTCCCCAGTGCGCCATGGGCTCAGCCCTGAATGTTCTATTCTTTAATGGCATCCTGGTCTAGTTTCATGAATCTATTATTTTAAAATTCTCCTTCCTGATTTGTATCTCTTTTGTTTTAAGCTCTCCCCTTCTACTCTCAACCACGTACATTTGTTTTCCACCACAGAGTACTTTGTGCTAACAGGCAGCTCCAAAGATAGCTCTCAGGGTGGCAGTGGAAGAGAGAGAGCGTAATCTCCATCATACTCCAAAGCCTCTGAAATAATAAAATCTAAGGGAAAATAACGTGAATATTATACAGTTACAAGTCTCTGACTAATTTTTAAAATTTACTGTTTTTTATATGCTTGGCCTTATTCTTTTTTTCTAAAATGCTCCAATAGACCTAACACGAGCCTATCAATGTTTCTTTCTAAATGTTCAGAAACAACTACAAATTTTCTATCAGTTCCATTGCCTTCTCAGAGACCTTCACACCTTTACCTTCCTACACCCATCTGGACCTGTGGCTTTAGACATTTCTGTATGGTTAGTTTCCTGTGAATGCTCTTCACCCATTTCCTGTGTTTGGCCTCCTGTTTCTTGGATCTTTGTTTTGTGTTATGTGGTTTACTTCCAAGTGCTGCTTAAGCATATCCTCCAGTTGTTTCTTATGAAAGATTAGATGGGAAGTGATTTAAAAAAAATACTTTGTGTATCTGAAATGGCCTTTATTATGCCTTCACACTTTATTGATAGTGTGAATGTATAGAATTCTCAGTTGGAAATCCTTTCACCCTAGAATTTTGAAGGTTTTCTGTCTTCAAGCATACAAGTGTTTAATGCTATTTTGAGAATTACAACGTCATTCTTATTCCCACTCCCTAGCATATGACCTGTGATCACCACCACTCACCCCATAGCCTACACCCCTTGAGTTTAGAATCTTGAACTTGGTTATTTTGTAATTTTCCCATGATGTGCCTCACAGTAGGACTTAAAAAATTCATATGTTAAGCAGCCATTGGATCCTTTCAATCTGGAAACTCTTCTCCTCTAGTTTTAGGAAAATTTTCTTTTGTTGTATTTTTCTTATTTTCATTCTTTAGATTTTCTGTGGTGCTTCTTTCTGGAAGTCATTGTAGCCACATGCTAGATATCTTAAATTAATTTTCTTATTTTAAAAAAATTTCCTTATTGACTATCACTTTTTTCTTTTTGCTCAATTTTCTAGGAGCTTTTCGCAGAGTTAACTTTTATCCCTCTTTTTGTATTTTGTCTATTTGCTATAATGTTTTAAAAATCCAGGATCCCTACATTTTTCTCTGAATGTTCTTTTTTTTGTTTTTTTGTTTTTTTGTTTTTTTTTCGTTTTTGTCTTTTTTCGTGTCCGGCAACGGATCACAACCCTCAGTGTCGTGCCCGTACTGGAATGGGACCGGCAACGGGATCGCAACCCTCGGTGCTGTGTCCGCACCTCGCTCAGCCAGTGAGTGGGAACCGGTCTGTATGTGGGATCCGAACCCTCGTCGGGAGCGCAGCCATGCTCCCAAGCGGCGCACTGTAGCAGTGTGCCACCGGGCCGGCCCTTTTTTGTCCTTTTTGAGACCAGCCGCACCATGATCAGCCAGTGAGCGCAGCGGCCATCCCTATATAGGATCCGAACCCGCGGCGGGAGCGCTGCTGTGCTCTCAGCTCTGCACTCTCCCAAGTGAGCCATGGGCTCAGCCCTGAATGTTCTATTCTTTAATGGCATCCTGGTCTAGTTTCATGAATCTATTATTTTAAAATTCTCCTTCCTGATTTGTATCTCTTTTGTTTTATTCTTTTTTATGTTGCAATTAACTGTTCCTCATATATCTGGTCATCCTTGATTATCTGAGTGGTGCGATAAGACGCTCTTAAGTTATGTGCCAGTATGTGTGTGCTGGGGATGCTTGTTGGTTCAGGGGCTTTATGATAGAGTAATTGGATAATTACATAGCTGTACATTGGAATACCAAACTCTTTGTATAGTAATACGTGGATATTTTCTCAAAGACCATTATGTTTCTCTGAAGAAGAAGACTCCATTTTTATTCCTTGTTTTGGTACCCTGGAAGTAGGGGGCTCATGTCTAGGAGAATATTTGAGTTCCATTTTTCATAATTTTTGACCAGTGCCTCTTCCTGACACATCTTTGTTTTGATAGCCTTAGTTTTTAGTTCAATTTCTCTGATGTTTTATACCTCAGATCTCCTATGAGAATAGGGGAGGGGTGGTCCCATAGCTATATTATGGACATGAAAAGTGATTTGGTGATCTAAGCATATTCTAGAGACTTTCAAACAATCATCCCGCTCTCAGTGTCAGCCCTTTCTTTTACTTCCATATACCTGGTAAGTCCAAGTCCTTAGCTTTTCCAGGTTGCAGAGTTGTAGGAGTGAATTGGCATACTTGTTACCATTATGTAAGCACTTGGCACATAGATTTCAGATTTCTCTACATTGCCAATATATCGACTTTTCATCTTCCAGAACTTTATTGACATCTCTTAGCTATTTTTATCTTCATCCTGTTCAATGTGCCTTTGCATTGTGGTTTTAAATTTTCTTAACTGATATTATAGAGGTGTTTTTGAAGGCGACAGAATATTTTGAGTTCCATATGCCATGTTTTACCTGAAGACTGTAGACTATATTTAAACACATGTTAATCATGAGATTTGTATTAGTATGAGATTTAGTATAATAATTAACTTCTAATATTAGTGTACCACCCAGACAGAAATGTTTCTTGATAAGTTACATAATATAATGTTTAATTTGAATAACAGACTCAAAAATAAGAGATGGTGTGTTTTCACTGGCCATGTGATATTAGAATGGGTTGGAAATGAGTTAGCAGAAAAGCTGAGTTTCTAAAAAATGATGACATCCTTTCTACTAACTAAAAGAGCAACTCCACAATCATGTCGTTTAATATTTCCTTTTTGAAAAAAGTATTTAAAATGATAATTATATTAATATATGAATGGCCAAAGAATTTATAAGGAAAAAAGTACAAGATAAACTATTTTAGTTGAAGTTCCCTTTTTTTAAACTAAATTTTGTTTATTTATTTTATTTTCCTTATATATTTTCTTTTAAACTATTTTATCACGTATATTTGTATTAAACTGTGTATTCTCCCAAAGGTGGGGAGAGTACTGTAAGTGTACTATGTACATGTGTGTATAGATGCATGCTGTGTGTGTGTGATAATAAATCTACAGTGAGTATGTGGCATGCATAAGGACCCTTACGGATTTGTTTTAACAGGCACGAGCTACAATAATGACATTAAATCAATATGGCTTTTATATTCTTTTTACTAATTATATTTTCAACAATTGCAAACTACAAGTTATGACTGAATTGACAAAATAGATGGTAATTTTTGTCTCTGTTACAAAAATGAAGCATAATTTTGCATTCTGGGGCTATCTCCCTCTGTGACTAAAAAAAGACATCAGCTGAAACCTATAAAACTATTGAAAGTTAGAGATAAGACCAGACAGAGATACAGCCTCTCTGATTTCAAACAGAAAGATCAAAGTCCTATCAACTGACCCCAGTGTTTACCCACTTTCCCACATGCATCAGTGTAATTGTGATAAAGATTATTAGAGCAATTCCTTCTGCTTGATAAAGTGTAAATAAATGCTTGCAGCTGCATTGGGGATAATTCTTCTAGATCTCTTATGTTTGTCTGTGGCACCATTTATTTACTCATAACATTTATTTGGAACCTACTAGATACTCCACTGGTGATAAAAAAGAATAATTGTTCTCCATCATTTGGAAAGT
The DNA here is from genome assembly GCF_000696425.1 of Galeopterus variegatus. NCBI lineage: Eukaryota > Metazoa > Chordata > Mammalia > Dermoptera > Cynocephalidae > Galeopterus > Galeopterus variegatus. The sequence continues at coordinate 88,525 of NW_007731707.1, forward strand.
ATAGACATATAAACATATTACTATAAGTACAGTAAAGACCATTAAAAGTTTATTCAGGGGGCCGGCCTGGTGGCGCACTGCTACAGTGCGCCGCTTGGGAGTGTGGCGGCGCTCCCGCCGAGGGTTCAGATCCCACATACGGACCGGTTCCTGCTCACTGGCTGAGCGAGGTGCAGGCTCAGCACCGAGGGTTGTGATCCCGTTGCCAGTCCCGGTCCGGTACGGGCGCGACACTGAGGGTTGCGATCCATTGCCGGACACGAAAAAAGACACACACACACACACAAAAAAAGTTTATTCAGGGGCTGGCCCCGTGGCGTACTCGGGAGAGTGCAGCGCTGGGAACGCAGCGCCGCTTCAGCCGCGGGTTCAGATCCTATATAGGAATGGCCGGTGCGCTCACTGGCTGAGCACCGGTCACGAAAAGGACAAAAAAAAAAAAAAAAGTTTATTCAGGGGCTGGCCCCGTGGCGTACTCGGGAGAATGCAGCGCTGGGAACGCAGCGCCGCTTCAGCCGCGGGTTCGGATCCTATATAGGAATGGCCGGTGCGCTCACTGGCTGAGCACCGGTCACGAAAAGGACAAAAAAAAAAAAAAAAGTTTATTCAGAGTGCCGTAGAATTAACTGAATGAGACACATGCACAAGTCATGGTACCGTGAGGGAACCCAGGCTTTGAGCGAGCAATATGAAACATGTAGTAGGGTCAAAGCCTGGGACGTATGGAAGTTAGGGTAGTGAAGAGACACGGGGCTAGACACAGAAAGGAATCAGTTCATAAATAGCTTTGGATTCTGTGTGAAAAGCTTGGACCCGAGCAAGAACAACACACACAATAGCCTGCATTTTAGAATCACCTGTGTAGCAGTATAAAAATCATAAATAGGGCTCAAGTCTTTGTTTCATAAAGACAAATCTATCCAGTCAAACAAAAGGACCCAGTTATGCAAACACACATGATCCTTACAGAAGAGCTAGAGAAAGCCATTGCACTCTTACTGACCTCTGGCTAAAGTTTCTTATGCAAAGTCATGGAAGAGAAGGCTAATTAAAATAACTTTTGAAAATGGAAAACAAGCATCATTTTAAAAGCAGGAATTTGAAAAAATCTACTGGAAAAAATATGAAAAATTGATAAGTGGAAAGACAAGGTTACAAGATGACACCTTTTAATATTTTGAACCATTTTAGGATGCCTATATAGCTTATGTTCTAGCTGAGAAAGACACAGTCCATGATGGACTAAGTAACCCATGCCGTTTCTCTTACGTAATTTAGTAAGAGTTCATTCTAGTGTCTCTAATTTGGCAATTCAATGGAAAAAGGGAGGGTTTGAACTCTTCAGCTGTTATACTTTTGGCCTTTGTTTTTGATGAAAGAAAGGAAGCACTAAAAAAAATCGAACAGTAGAATTCTGGGTTAAAATATTTCAACCACTATTTAACATGATTTTTGATATTTTGCAATGGTTCTTAGCTAGCCTGGTTAATAATATACTGAGATTTGCTGGTAATAAGATTTCAAAAGTACTCTATTACTATAGCTGGTTTTTGAGAACCTATGTAAAATTCTACTTTTTCCCTCTCTTTTGCCATAATATTAATTGAGGAAGTATCACGTCAGGTAAAGTATAAAGACAATTTTGCTAAAGATAAATTTTCCATTAGTCTTGAGCTTAAAGGCAAAAATCTTAAATTGTATAATTGTAGTTAAATAAGAAACCAAAGTAGTTCTTGGCATGTTGCCTTCAGAGGAAATCTATTTGAAAAATAAAACGAACAAACAAAGAACATGAAATCAAGCTAATATATGCATAAATATACCTTTCTCTAAAAATACAAATAATTCTCTCATTCACCCAATTTTCATTTAGGAAATTTTTTCCATTATCCTCAATATTTTGCTTGACATTTAAAATACACTTTATGTACACAGCATCTAAATCACAAGAGATTACCAGGACTACAATCTGTTTAATAAGCAAGAAAATTGGGAATTAATAAAAGTTGACTAGTTCATTTTACATATCTGCTATTTTGTATCCTTTGACCTACATCTCCCCATTTTCTTCTCCCACCCCCACTCATGACAACTACTGTTTTATTCTCTATTTCTGCGTATTTGAGCTCTTTCCCCCCCCTTTTTAATGCCACATATAAGTGAGATTATGTAATATTTTACTTTCTGTGTCTGGTTTATTTCACTTAGCATAATGTCCTCCAGGTCCAACTGTGTTGTAGCAAATGGCAGAGAGTCAATGTACAACATGAAGACTAAAGCTGATAAAATTGTATTGTATTGGAGATTTGTGTTAAATAATTAGATTTTAGTTGCTCTTGTTACACATACACAAGTAACTATGTGAGATGATAGTAATGTTAATCTGCTTTACTATAGTAACCATTTTACTCTCTATTCATATCCCACAACATCATGTTGGAAACTTCAAATATACACAATAAAATTTATTAAAAAATAAAAAGTTGACCTGTCCTAAGTGATACAAAGGCTAGACTTAACCCCAATAGAATTAAAATATTGAATTGCATAGTGTTACAGTCCTAACATGAATGTCTAATAGATCCACAAATTTCAGTGGTTGATTTTAATTTAAAAGTGGAAGGGAAAAAGATTATATGAAGAAGTCAGTTGGTATGGAGGAAAAAATAGAAATGATTTGTAAAAATTTGTATGAGTGCTTAGAAATAAAAAAAAAAACAAGTAGAATGATAATTTGAGTTAGAGTTAAAATAATTTACACGTAGTAGATATTTGTCTCTCCATGGATAAAACTGGTGGATTTTATTCTGTGATGTATGTATGTGCCAATTTTGAAATACTTGTATTCTGGGTCAAATCTAGGCATAAAGCTGTAACCACACAAAGGATGCAAGGGCAGATTGCAAAGATACTGGATGATAAGGTATAATTTACGGAAACTTTCAGAAATTTTCTCCAGATTTTGTCTAGCCTGCTTTTTAGGAGTTCTGAGAATTTTAGACTGACTTTAGGAGCCTATTTGGAGGGGTCTTGGGTAATTTCTTGCTCCTTATATAGCCCTTGGGCCTTCCTTTAAAGATTTGGAGCTACAGGAAATGTCCTAAACTTGGCCAACCTGTAAGAAGATGTAAATTCTTAGGAATTGCCTTGGGAGAAACTCCAGTTGTGAATGGTTAGAAGTACATTCAGCATTTCAGCAATGTGCTTGTAACCACCCTAACATTTTAGACGTCCCGTGATTTTTGAAAAGAGGCAAAAATCAGAATAAATGAAGTAGATGATTGATGTAGTTCCTGAAGCAATGTTAAAATGTAAGAGATTCAACATATCTATGACCAGTATTCCCCAAGCATAAAAAGTAAGACATAACTGATATAAATCAGACTATGGAAAAAAGTTAGAATTTTAATACAAATGGGACAAAATTATCCTTAACACTTAGTTGTTATGGATTGATGTGCAGAGGATGTTCCCTGCTTGCCTCTCCTGATCCATTCTCACCTATTTTCCCCCTGCTCTGTGCCTGGTGAGTTGGACATTTATGGACCCCTTCAACTAGGCACTCTTGCCTTGTGGTTTCTTGTTGGTTCAGGCAATGGGGGACACCAGCAGAGTATTAGATGGTAAAAGAAAAGAGGAGTTGTGGTATTTATTTCCCTGATTCTCTACCTGCCAGGGAACGTGTTTTCATATGTTGCTTCTCTTTGCCTGATGTCATGTTTTTGTTGGGTGGCCCTCTTTATCAGTACAGGTCATTCTGGGTTTTGATAACACTGATGTCCCATCAACCCAAGGTGTGGAAGTAGCTGCCAGCTAACCCAGGATTCTTCACTCTCTTTAACCTTGTCTATCCCTCTGTAAATAGGCAGTTTATTAAGCTTTTCTCAACTTCTTTTGAATGTGCCATCAGTTTCTCGACAGGATCTTGACTGATACACATGCACTGGATTGTCACATGCTACATGTGTGAAGAGCTAGTAGAGGGCCAAAAAATATCACAAGCTTATTGTATAATAGACACAAATGAAGGATTAACATGAATAAATACAATTATTTTTAAATTCAATGGTTTATATTGATTCTTTTTTTGGTACAGAAAAAAAAATCTTCTTTGCGTAAGGGTTCGTATGCAGCACGCTTATGATTTAGATTGCCCTAGTTATAAATTGCTATGGAGTGTGCATCCTGGCTACCTTAGAGATTGCTTCTCTTGTGTAGAAAGTGGCAATTATGGTCTGCAAGGGCAATCAGAAATAGTATTTGTTTTTGAACCTCAGGAAGATAGGAGGGTGGGTAGTTTTCCCAGAGATCATAGACTCTCCTATGTTACGTGGTCCTGCATATTTCAATACACTGTTCTTTGGAAAATAGCTTATAAATCATCCATTACTCTCACATCCTAGAACACTAGTATGCCTGGAGCTTTTGATTTAAATATCATAGAATTAAGTGGTTATTTGAGAAAACAGACCTATGGATAAGTAGGTGGCAAAATACATATTAACTGCAGCACATAATTACATAGAATTCAAACACCTCTGTGGGTGTTAAAGGCCAAACAATAGCAGACAAGTGAAGTGTACATTAAGAACAGACTGTGTTATTCAAAGTCCTAAGACTTAGAATGTACTCAGCAAAGAAAGAGGTTCACATGCTATTCACTGCTGGAGTGGCTAAGAATACATTCCCATTCTCTGAAGATTCAACCTCTTGCAGTGGGAAACACCGTGCGTATGACACTGTAGTAAATCTAGTGTAGTGACAAGTCTACACCCTACAGCTATTTAACAGCCATTTTACATTTTCTTTAGTAAGACCAAACTAACATAGTATTTCTTGAATGTGATTTTAAATTCTAGTTCAAAGTTGGGAGTTCAGGGCTGCCCCCACCACTGGTTCTTATGATGATACCTGTTGTGGCAGAGAGACTTTCAGGTGGTTCCCATGGTCTCTTTTTCCTGGTATCCTCCTTGTATAATACTGCCCCACTGAGTGTGGGCAGGACCTGTGACAAGCTTCTAACCAATAGGATTTGGCAAAGATGATAGGATTCTACTCCCCTGGTTATGAATCATTATATAAGACCTCACCTTGCTATCAGACTGATGATAGAAGCTCTCCCTGTCCCTTGCTCGCTTTAAAGAAGCAGTGTGCCATATTGTGAGAGGGCCTATGGGCAGGACCACAGGCAAAGGACTTCAGACAACTTCTGGAGCAGGGAGAGGCCTCTAGTCAATAGCCAACAAGAAATAGGAGCCTTCAGTCTCATAGCCACGAGGAAATGAATTCTACCAACAACCTGAGTGAACTTGGAAATGGATCTATCACCACTCAAGCCTCCAGATGAGAACTAAGCCTTGATTGACACACTGCATTCTTGCAGAGGATCCAGCGAAGCTATTTCCACATCTACCCGTAGAAACTTTGGATAATAAATATATGCGTGTTAATGCTGCTGAGTTTGTGGTAATTTATTACATGGCATAGAAAACTGACACACCTGCTTAATACATATGCAAAAAACATTGACTGGGTGAATACTGTGGGAAAATCATTATCCATAGTATTTAAGACTGCAGAAGTGATAAATACATGCACTCAAGAAAGTTATAGTAGGCAATTTTTAATACGAGTGGCTGAAATAAACAGGTAAGATGCTTTCATTTCACATGCAGACAAGGAAAATTATTTACAATGTCTAGTGACTATTCTACTTGAAGTGGATATTAGAACAAAACAGATTTTAAAGGAGATTTATAGAACACTATTGAAATTTTTGTCAAGCTCCAGCAATTGAAGTTAAATGTCATATCCAGGATAAGGAATTGCAATTCTCTGCCATGTGAGGTTGCATGTCCTTGTCATTACATCCTGTAACATCAGAGAGAGATAAAAATTCACAAAACTTCACAAAACTCAGAAATACTAAAAGAAAATCTGTGACTTGCCTTTGTATTCACTATCCAATAGTCTACATTGCCAGAAATGTATATCAAATCTGTATCAGATAGTTGGCCACTGTCTTAGGTGAAGTTTTCAGCACAGTTTTGGGTGTCTGAATTTTTTGAATGAAACAGATAAACACAACAGATCACATTAACAGGGGTGGAAAGAAAGGGAGTTAAAGAGAGGGATGCAGGGGCCGGCCCGGTGGCACACTGCTACAGTGCGCCGCTTGGGAGCGCGGTGGCGCTCCCGCCAAGGGTTCGGATCCCACATACAGACCGGTTCCCGCTCACTGGCTGAGCGAGGTGCGGGTGCAACACCGAGGGTTGCGATCCCGTTGCCGGTCCCGGTCCAGTACAGGTGCGACACTGAGGGTTGCGATCCGTTGCCGGTCACGAAAAAAGACAAAAAGGAAAAAAAAAATGAGAGGGATGCAGCAATTAATTTTTTTAGATTGTCACTGATATTTGAAAACTCTTGCCAGCTCTTATGTTTTTTTCCCAGCA
>NW_007731707.1:95096-126219 GCF_000696425.1 Galeopterus variegatus
AAAAAAAAAAAAAAAAAAAAAAAAAAAAAAAAAAAAAAAAAAAAAAAAAAAAAAAAAAAAAAGAGAGGGATGCAGCAATTAATTTTTTTAGATTGTCAATAATATTTGAAAACTCTTGCCAGCTCTTATGTTTTTTTCCCAGCATCTGAAACTTTAAGGGTTTATATTGAAGTAACAAAAGAGTGGCTAAACTCTGATGTATTATAAAAGAGCTTCTGCAGCAATAATTAATATATGGGGCCACTGACACCAGAATTAATCTTGGAAACCACTCTCAAGGTGATGGGGAAAATAAATGTGCCATGGGAGTACCCCACAGTGCTGCACCGACATCGTTGGGTCCTATCATTGATCATTGCTGATAGCAAAGAAGCAATCACTCACAAGGCAGGCCTGATAAATAGTCTTCAAATATGGAAGGATCCTTACTCTCTTCTGTGTTTGGTAACAGTCCTTGTTTAATGAATAACAGTTTTATTCTGTCACGAAGGGCAGAAGCAACAATCCTCCTTCTCTTCCTTTTCTTGCTGCACTGTAGGCAATGTTGAAGGTCAGTTAATTCACTATTGTGAAATAGCCTTTTTGGGAACCAATTTTTTTCCAGATGTAAATATATGGGTCTGAGAGAGCATGAAAGAACTCTTGTGCCATTACCAAATGTATAGGTTGCAGGACAGTAGCAACTCTCCCCTGAGCCAGGCACCCAAAGTGACATCAAAACTTAGGGAACATTTGGGTGTAACAAGCATGGGGAGGTGTCCACTGTGTTTTTTCTAATGGTGGTAGTGGTGATGCCATTGTCAATATTTGCTCTATCATCAAGGTCTCACTAATTAAACCATTTCTTCTTTTCACAAAAGGGCCTCGACTGGCCTGAAAGTTCAATGTACAACTATGGTTTACAGGTAAAATTAATCCTTCGTTAGGTGCATCTTGCAGGTTAACCAGTGTCACTCCTTCACTCATGAGTTCTTGATTGCTGCATTTTTGCCCTCTAGATGGATTCTAAGCCTCACCATCAGTAACTGTTGCAGGTAATGAACATTTTTCTATATCAAGTAAATTGTAAGCTCTAAAACTCAGAATAGCAATACCTCTCTTTGGAAATAAACAGGTAGCAATGCAAACTAAGCAACTGGTCCATTGCTATTACCTCATTTCTTTCTGGAAGCATTTATTATTTAAGTTTCATGAGCAAAATTGAAATTTTAAAATAACATTCTTTCATGATCCCAAGATAACATTTAGTTCTCACAATCTAGATAGAAACATGCCTATGTTGTGAAATTAGGTTTTTTTCTCTTGTATAAGACTTCAAATGTTTCTCAATAATAACATCCCTGCTTTTAGTCATGCCCTGAAAAATGCTATCTAATAGCCCATATTTTTCCTCTGAATTTTTTATGCATTAAGTCCAGTTTTATAAAAAATATGAAGGATATATATGTGATTACCTAGAATGAATAAGATCACAATCAATCCAAAGAAAGTAATGTGTTTGTCCAGAAATTCCTTACCAGAAATAATCCAAAGAGGAAATAACTGTGTTTATCTATGGTAATAACAATACAGCTGTCTAGCAGTCAAGTTAACTTTACTGTCATCTTTATCAAGCAGTGTGTTTACACTGGAGACAATTTGAGGAAGGAGAAATCTATATTGTGATGTTAACACAATGAAAGCGTATTGCTAAACACATTCAGCCTCTATTCCTCAAGGAAGATGACTACTTAAAATGCAGTGTTTAGATAGATGTAGATTATTTGAGGTTTAGAGATGTCATAACACATTTAAGGATCAATCATTTCAACTTTTCTCTAAAATCACTTGTTCAGCATTACTTAGTCTAAAAAACATAAAATAGAATACTTCATTGAAAGGCGAAAAAAGATCTTGCTATATTCTGTGTGTACATGTGTGTAACTGTGTGTGCATGTTTGTTTTTGTACACATGAGAATATGTGTGTATGAAGGAGTAGAAAGAGGATTACTTGTTGATTTTTGTTCAACATTCTAATTACTTAGGATCAATTTGTCTAAAAAAAGAATAAAGCAGATTTTTTTTTTTTTGTGGCTAGCTGGTATGGGGATTGGAACCCTTGACCTTGCTGTTATAATGCCACACTCTAACAAACTGAGCTAACTGGCCAGCAGCAGATACTTTAATAAAGTTAATCAGAAACTATTTTTTTAATTAAACAATTAATCAGGAAAGAGCCTATTTTAAATTTTTTCTAGCAGCTTCTTTTCTTTTTTCTTAAAGAAGTTGAAAAGACTGGAGTCTCAAAGAAATTGTTCAATATGCATTTGGATATAGTAATCACCCTCTTCCTTGACTTCACCAAGTGTACTTAGACCAACTCAGATGAACCAGAGATTTTACACCATCAGCAGAAAAGCAGGAAAACCCAGAAAATAAGATCTTTGTTTTTGTTTTTTTATTTTGTTATGGAGGAGAGGAACACCAATAAGTAGAAAGAAATATGGCCTCCTCCTTGATAAACTATCCTAAGAATGCAGAAGAATTGGGTCTTAAAGACACATGTAGGAGGACTTGAGGAATCTGCTGTCATCTGGCCAAGGAGAAAAGCATTGTAGGATATTTTTTTTTTTTTTTAACATTTACTAATGCCTTCCTATAGGGCTTGTCTAAGTCATAATTCTGAGACCATCTCACAACATCCCCTTTCAACAGTCCTCACCTTCCTTGGGAAGTAGCAATAACTTTTGCTCTCCCTTAAACATGTATCTCTTCCATTAAACATTTTTTCTACACCTGTGTGGATATAATCATTGTAATAATTCTTCACCATATATTTGCACTGAAAATATTACATTTCACTAAGGAAGTTAGTAAGATACCTTTGTAATATTCACGAGCTGTGAAAGAGTTCTGGTTCCTATTCCAGCTCCTTCACTTTTCTATCTCTATCACCTCAGCCATGTGACAAAACTTCTCTGAAAATCACCTAATTTTCTACTCTATTAACTTAAGGCTTTCCCCTCATCATCCCAACACATCTTATTCCAATGTTTGGTGGATATCATGTTGTTCAGACTGTCTGGTGCTAACAAAGTCATGGTTCCACAGGAGATAGAGTTTGGGAAACAAATCAACCATTCACTGACCTATTCCACTGATAAACTAGAGGTCAGAATAAGGCAATTATAGCAATGTGTATCTTGTAAAAAAAAAAAAAAATCTTGTAAAAATTACTCTAAAATTCATCTTCACTCTTGACCATGAAAACATACCCATTAACTAGGACTTGCAATTTTAGTCCATCTACAATGTTTCTATGTTTGTGTACTATACTCAGAAAATTCACGTAGGTTTTTTTAGATTCTAAATAATCTGAAAGTGTTGAAAGTTCACTTTCATTCCTAATACTCCATAATAAAATTGCTAATATCTTTTAAAACAAATTACAACCTACAGTAGTAAAGAAACACTATTCAGTAATAAAACTAAGAAGATTTGAAAGTCAGGCAAAAAACCCCACATGTTTTAAATCTTACTTGTTCTTTAGATCCCACGGGTACTTGCCAGACGTCTCCCTAAAAAGAAGAAATGTGACAACAATTAAAATGTGAAAATGATTCTATTAAAATACTGCTCATTTAGATGGTGCATGTTTATATCACTTAGCTAGTAGGAAATGTCAAATTCCAACTTGAAGTGAAATTACTTGTATTTTGCCATTTTCCTTCTTACTTATTGTTGTAAACTGCTATTTAAAGTGTTCCTTTTAAAGCAGCAAGAAGCAAAACGTGCTATGATTATTCTGGGAAGAGGAATGATAGATTTAGAATATTCAATATACTTCATAATCAAAATTATGTGTAATATGAAAGAATTTATAGAATAATCAAGTATTACTAAATAAAAACAAATTCGTGTTGGAAAAGTTTATAAAAATTCTTACAAAAGGCAATATTCCTTGCATTATTATATACTTTTGTTAAGATTTAGTGCTTTGGTAAACACACATAAAACCCACTGTGTTGCTTTGAATAACATCACAAGATCTCTAGAGAGACAGAATCTCCCAAACATTGATGATAATGTTAAAAAAAGGGGGGTGCGGTGGGGGTGAGATCTACATTTTAAAACTGGGCTGAGGAAAAGGCTTGTTAAAATTTTCATTAAAAACCTGGGAGCTTACTATTAATATAATTTTAGGACTGAGAAAGATACAAGTCCATGAAAGTGTTGTAATAGTTCAGAAGTTTTATAATTTATAAGTCACTCTAAAAAGTGGGCAATCATGCTGGCATTTTCCCAATGATTTTCATTAAACTCTTTCACTCTGGGTTGTTTTCCTTTTTCTTATTGGAAGAGTGGAAATAGAAAAAATTAACTTGGACTCTACGTGAGTAGCTTAGGCAAGTGGAGGTATTAATCCATTTCTATAAATTTCTAAGAAATACCAACTGATCTTGAGTGACATAAAGCCGATCAGTGGTTGTCTGCAGATATGGAAGGGAAAGAGAGGAGGGAGGCAATAAAAGGGTCATAAATAAACTTTTAGAGGTAACAGATATGTTTATTATCTTGCTCGTGGTGATGATTTTATAGGTATGTACAAGGGGTCTTCAAAAAGTTCACGGAAAGATTCATGTTATCTTTCAATTCTATTTTCCACACACTGTTTGAAGCCCTCTTGTACATGCGTCCAATCTCATCAAATTGCATGCTTTAACATGTGAAGTATATTACATGTCAATTATACCTTAAGAAAGCTCTACAAAGTTAAAGGATGTGAAATATATATTTAATATAGAGCATGAAATGTATGGATAAAACATTGAAGAAATTAATGAGTGTTGGTATTTTTGCAATTTTTGTTTTAAAAGGTTATCTGATTGCTGTGTGATGATCAGGTTAAGGAGACAGTGCTTGGAAGTGGAGGTGCAATTCTGTAAGGAGGCTTGGACTACCACATTGGCACTGGAGGTAAAGGATGCAGGTATTCATCGTATAGTTAGTAGGTACAAAGAAAAGGCTGGCTGAGGCACTAGATGGGAAAGTGGGGCAGAATAAAGAACCAAGGATGATGTCCAGGTTTCTGGCTTGAGCATCTGGATGTACGGTGCTGCCATTTCCTGAGATGGCAAAGATTGGGAATATAATAAAATTTGAGGAGAACAGAAGAGTTCCACTTTGGACATATTATGTTTGAAGTGCCTCTGAGACAACTGAATGAAAGTATTAAGTTGGGTAAAGGTTTCTAGAACTCAGACAAAAAGTTTAAGTTACCCAAATAATTTTGAGAATTTCCAGCGTACAGATGAGAGTGAGTGACAGCTATGGAAGGGAGACAAAGGTCACCAAATAGGAATAGACAAAGGAACCCAGAATCAGGATGCTGGATGACTTATCTGCTTAGATGTTCACATCCCCTCATTCCCTAAATAACCAGAATGTGGGTGAAAAGGAGTTCTATGAGTCAGAAGCTAATTTTAACTATTTTTTATATTCCTTGGAGACTACTTTCTAATGTTTGTGTTTAAATATTCACAATATAGGTAGGAAACAAAAATGTGATATTTCAGCAATTAACCTAATTTAGCTATAGTTTAACCTTCAAATTCTCCTCAAAGGCCCCTGGATGTCTAATTAATTATTTAGAAGATATTTTTAAATCACCCCACCTAAAGTACATCTGTTAAACTTCATATATCTTTTGTTACATACATACTTTTAAAATCAAATTAGAAGCGAAATAAAAGCTTTGCTAAAATTTTCAAAGAAGTTAACATAATTTGAAGAAGCTGAACATTCTTTCTTTGCAACATGTGCACAGAATGTGGAAAAAACTCGGATATGGCTTGCTGAAGGGAGCTGTAAAATCTATACTGTGATGCTCCAAAATCAGCTGCTCTTACCTACTCATAGAGATCAATTACAGAAACAGAACAAACGATATTGAAATTATAGTTTATTATTATAGAAGGAAAGTAAAACAGGAATTTCATGGCTGGTATGAATGGTGTTCTTCAAGGTAATGTTCAGTTTGAGAATAATCCGTGGTAGACTTCGTTTTGTTAGTTGCCATTGGCTTTGAGCATTGCTGGGATGTTGGGAAGTCATGTAACCTAGAGTTTTATTTTTTAATTTGTAAAATGGAAATTCAACAGATAACTTCACAGGGTTTTGGTGGGAGTAAATGGGATAAAGTACGTAAAAATGCCCTATACATTACAAAGTACTATAGATTGCAGAAATAATACCAACACAACAAAAATAATAGGACATCATAGCTAAGGGTGGCACCTGATATTATTCAAAAGAAATATTCCATGAAGTGAATTTGTGTACTGTACTTAATTTCATTTAGAATTTTCCAAGTTGTTAATAAGCCCCAGAAATAAATAACATTCCCTTCATATGTTGGTGAAAGAAAATAAATGAAATAAACATGCATTTTTTTGTTTGTTTGTTTTACTTTGTTACTGTGAATTTTTGGCACACAATAAAAAAGAAAGGTCAGTTCTTATGGTGCATTACTTGGATTGAAATAATTTCGGAATATAGTTCTTCCATCTTTTCCATTCCTCCCTTTATATTAAGTTGCTTTTTAAAATCTTGTAACTTACTTCCTGTTCCTTTCCTCTATTATATTGCACAATTTTCATTAACTCACCTTTGCTCAAGAGTACATCACTAGTCATCATTTTATAACAGGTTTTTATTTTCCTTTTTATAAAAATTATACACGTTTTCACTTTAACAAAATAATTTAATATTCACTGTTAAAAATTTACAAAATACACTGGAGAAAAAAGAAAAAAAAGAAGTGAAGTCATCCATAATCTTACCACTAAGAGATAACCACTATTGACTTTTTGGTATATAGCCACCCAGTCTCTTTTCTATGCATTAATATATATTTTATAAGTTCAGCAATGGTATCATATTTTTCCTATCTTTTACTTACTTTTCCATGAATATTTTTAAATGATGTGAATTGTTTTTCTACATCATTGTTAGATGCTGCATAGTTATTTTAAATTTTGATTTTATGGGAGGAAACATAATTTGTTAGACCAGTCACAAAAGCTGTTGTCAGTTCTATTTTCTTGTATAAGCAGCCCCGTGATAAACATCCTTTAGGCTATATATTTGCATGAATCATGATTAATTCCTTAGGATAAATTGCTAGACTCACTCAAGCATGCATATTAAATTACAAAAATTATAATGCCTATTGCCAAATTGCACTCCAAAAAGCTTATAACATTTAACATTTCTACCAGCAAGATTTGAGAGTGCCTACTTCTCCATACTACAGATAACAGTAGATATTATCACTTTTCAATTTTTAAATCTTTGCCAACTTGATAAATAAAATTGTATCTTTTATTTTTTATTATGCATTTCTTTGGTTACCATTTATGTAGAAAAGATTTTTTTGTTTTTTATTTGTGTTTGTTAATTTCTAAAGCGTTCATTTATGTTTTTATTGACTACCTATTAGAGCTTATATCTTTTCTACAATTGCTTACAATAACTTTGTATATATTATGGATATTAACTATAAACATAAAGATTTACTTAAGAAAACCAATGATGACTTCAACATTTCCAGGATTAATGTATGCAAAGATTCATTCTAAAACCCAAGAGAAAGTTAAACGGCTTCTTTAGTTCCTTTCTTAGTTCAGGTAGATGCAAAAGTGATTATAAGTAGATAAATGAATTTAAGTATGTAACGTTTTATGTCTTATTTTTATTATCCCATTTTCATTCAAATTTGAATTAATGTTGCTTTTAGTTTATTGCTGTTGAGTTCCTCACAACATTTTTTTGGATTGCTTACATCAATATATTTTTATTCACTATTGTATCAGTTATGTTTTACTATTTCTTTTCCTTGAATGTGAACATGTTTTTCCTTTATTATCCTGAAAGAGCAAGATGGTGTAACTAAATTTTTCTTGACATTTTCTCCAAAGAAGGAGGCCTTACTGTTCTAGCTAAGGTTGAAACAAGAGCCAGCATGCAGCACCATTTCTGTGGAAGGTTTCCCTGTGCTCAGCCAGGTTGCCTATTGCTTTATCCTAATGTTGATGTCATTACATAGAATGTGACTTCCTTTAGATCAGCAGCTAATCACAAATGTAATGTCAAGGGAATTCATTCTCAGATGTATTCCTACATCTAGACTACTACTCTAGACTCTGACTTAGGCATTCTTATTACTTAATAAAACCAAAAAAATTAGAAACTCACGTAGCTTCAAAGATTATAAACCAGCTGATGTTCACTAGTGGTTAACAAATAAGTGTGTCAGACCAAAAGTGAGGAGAGCTGATATAAAATATCTCACATCACTATCGTGCTTTATAATCTAACTCTCTTATGAGATCTCACGATACTTTTGAAGTGGGTAAGGAAGATACTATTATGGAAAAAGAACGAGCTTTGTAGGCATTTACTAGCCACATGATCTTGGGCAAGTCAAACTCTCAAAAGAGTCAGTCTCCTTTTCAAAAAAATAGACATAAAAAGGAAAAGAATACTTATCTTCCCAAACTGCTGTGAGTTTAGAAAAATATAATGGATGTGTAGCACTTAATGCTCACCTCATCATCCATTTATTCAATCATACATTTGAGCATCTACCATGAGTTCGTGTCCAGACACTAGGAACGATGACAATTTGAAGCAATGTAGTCAATGTTTCTGCTCTGATAAAGATCATATAGAAATGGGAACACAGGTAATAAACAACAGGGATAGGTAGATCATAGATAGGTAGATGACAGTTAAACAGACAGACAGACAAGTGGACGGATGGATAATTTCAAATAGAATTAAGTGCCATGAAGAAAATAAAACAGAGTAATGTGGTAGTGAATGGGCAGAGTTGGGTAATGCTGTACTAAGGTCTTGTTGAAAGGTGATAACTTGAGCTGAGACCTGAATAACAGAAAGAACAGCTATGCCAAGAGGAAGGGGTAGAGACTTCTAGAAAAAGCATGTAATTGCAAGGCTCTGACACAGGGACAATCCTTAGTACTTGAAGAACACAGATGTGTCCAGTGTGGTCGGAGCACAATCAGCCAGGAAAAGCCTGGTATGAGAGAGATGGGAGAGAAGGTGAAGTTCAGATACTGGAATACAGAAGACCTTGTAAGTCATGGCAAGGAGTCGGTCATGAGAAGGTAACAAGGAGCTACCATGATGATGGTGATGAAGGCAATAAAGATTACCTTGGTTTCTTATTCAATAGCTCAGGAAACTGTGTCTTCTTTCTGTGTAAATATTACACAGCAAACTAGTCATTGAGTCTGGCTTCCTGTTTAGACTGTTCAGTTTTAATTTCTCTGTGCTTCATTGCTGCCCATATGTAATGGTTTTTCATCTTTTAAGCCCAAAGTTTGATTATTGCTCTTGGGTTTTTTTGCTTGTTTTTTGTTTTTCTTGCTTTTCTTAAGGTATTTGCCAGTTTTCTGCATTGATTTTAATGCTGGAGAAGCATTTACAAGACTCAATAGCTTTATTTAGGAATTAGATTTCTGAAATTCAAACTCTTTTATTTTAATAAGAGCTATAATTAACAGACACCTTCATAGCTTTCTCATTCTTTACCTACGCTATGCTCCAAGCATCTTGTTAAGCTGGACTCTCTTGCTCACATATTTCAGCCTCACCAGCCAAAGAAAAAGCAAGCTTCAGTTAATTCTAGGAGGGATCTCCCCTTCCAAAGCCTTGACTCCTGAACTACTCCTTTTTGCCTGTTTGAACCTCATCTGCTCGAGCGCCTACTTCTTTTTCCCAGTATGGCTTTCCCCTCCTCCTTGATGGGATACCCCACTCTCTATCCATGGATCTCACACCTGCTAGGTCAGGTGTTCTTTTCCTTAGTGCTTCAGATTGTACCTCAGCTTTCCTGCACAACACTGGCATACAGCCTGAATCTTGTCCAGCCCACATCCTACTTACTCCCTCCACTTTTCCAGCTGGATTTGCCAAATGTAACTATCAACCAGGATGGGCTTTGCTCCCCCACATGACATTCTTTGCCTGCATTTAATTTAACAATAATTTGGTGATGGGACACAATAACTAACTACATTGTATATTGACAAAATAAAATAAATAAATAAATAAATATAATAAATAAATAAATAAACAATAATCTTAATTATAAGAAGAATATCGATATACAACTCAAGCCTTTGCAGGTTAGGTTTTTGTCTATTTGACAAGAGCTGTTACATGAAAAACAAATCCTTAAAAATGCATATGCACACTACCAACACACTCTAATTTTGTTTGCTGTCACCCAGAAGTTTTAAAACAATATTGGTGGAGGTTAAGAAGCATTTTCTTCTAAATCACTTTTGTAAACATTATAACTTTTGGACTTTAGCATTAGTCTTATTAACAGGAAGATTGAAGTATAATTTTAAGAGATAACATGGAGCTTTCAACCAAATTAGTTTTCCTAATGCCCAACAATGTATTGTATATTTGTATCATAAATTTTCAGGCTTCAAAAGCTCTCAGTAAAAACAGAATACATCTGAAAAGTCTTATCACATATCATGAGGGTGATGTGGACTGTAATAGGGAATGCATAGGCCTGCAGGAAGAATTAGGGGTTTGTTGATAGTGGAGTTTGGGGGCCCTTAAATACAGATTTCACTTATTTTAGAATTTTATGTAAGTTCTGCTTTGTCAAACTTGCTCATATTTTTTTAATATGCTGTTGAGTCATGTCCTTCAAACTAACCATTATTTGGCCTACTAACAGTTTCTATCTTATATAAAATGATAGTAACATATAAACAAATCCCCTATGATAAAGGAAATATTAGCCACATTCAGCTTCTTCAACCTCCACACCAGGACTCATTAGTTTAATGTGTAATTCTTGTGTGAAATCTCATCAAGGGCTCCTTGTGTATGTCAACATATAACCCACCATTAAATTTACCATTCCCTGACAAAGCATTTGCTGCAGGCTTCAAATACATCCACAGAGTAATTGTGCAAAACCTCCCTATCACGAGTTGATATTAGAGATCCCTTATCAAGTCACTTTTTCCAACACATTCATTTATTAAATCTTCTAAATATGTTTCTGAGAATTCCGTCATACTGATAAGATAATCACACAATATTTGTTGGAACCACTAAATTATACTTTCTATAATATTTTTATACTCACTACATTTCAGATATCAATAGTCTTATCATTCTATATAGAAATAAATCACAGAGCTAAAATTATACTAGTTTCACTTGACTTTCCATTTATTGTGTGGGACTGTTCTGATACTTCATCTATCCTTCTAAAACAAGAATAAGTATTAGATTTGGGAAAATAAATCTTTACTAAAACCTATCAAGTTAAAGTTACAAAGAAATTAGGGAAAGCATAGTGTGGTATCACAGCCAGTTGTTAAGTTATATAACTGTTGATTAATAGTCTACTTATTTTTTATATTATAGTAATTCCATATTATCATCACTTTATCAACAAATATTTACTGTGTCTTCTCTATGACAGACATTCTGCTAAGTGATATGAGGAACAGAGAGAAGTATCCGTCTTCAAGATATTGACAATCTAGCTAGGGTGCGGTTCTCATGCATTGATAACAAAAAATAGCTCATGGGAAATGCCAGCTGAGTAGTACAGCTAATGCATCTCACAAGATGAGATCATAGCCTTGTGGTGGTTAGGGAAGGTTGCCCAGGAGAGTTAGAATTTAAGCTGGGAGAGCCTTGAGATATTATCAGGATTCAATTATATCGAAAGGAGAGATACAAAGGTAAGAGCGTGAGCAAGGAACGGAAGCAAGAATCACAAGGTACATAGTAGAGCTGCATTGTCCAATATGGTAACCACTAGCCTCCTATGGCTATTGAGCACTTCAGCTGTGGCTAGTCTGAATTGAAATGTGTGATTTCAAAAACTCAGTATGAAAAAAGTGAAATGTTTTATTAATATGAATTATTAATTATTACATATTAAAATAATAACATTTGTGATATATGAGGTTAAATACAACAATGTTATTATTAAAATTAATTTCATATATTTCTTTTTACATTTTGTAATGTGGCTACTAGAAAATTTAAATTACATACATGGCTTGCATTTGAGACTTGCATATTTCTATTGGACAGCATCAAGCTATTGAATAATTATAAGGAGGCTGAGGTTATTAAATATGTATTTTTAAGAAAAGTAGTCTGACTAAAATGTGCTGACTGATTGGGAAAGTGAGAGGCTGGAAACATGGAGAACGACAACCTACCCAAAGGACCACAGGAGGTGACAAGGGCTGAATGAAGCAGGTGGGGTTGGGAGAGATGTCATGGCAATATACACTTTTTTGTGTCTAGCTGCTTTCACTCAACAAAATATTATTCTAGGTTGTTCCTAGTGCCAGAAACATTATAAAAGAAAACTTTTGGAATAATTAACTCCAGTGACTTGGCATGGAGATAGGAAGTGGGAGGAACCGAATATGCCTGATATTGTAAATTGATGAGACAGGGAGAATGATGATGGAATTTGATAGAAGAACTTGTTTTGTTGGGAGAGAGCTTTAAGCCCTGGAAATGTATTGTAGTGATGAAGTTCTGATGATGATTAATCTCTCAATGGAATGAAGAATGTAAGGAGAGTGGGACATCCATGAATAAATGTGCTTAAGTCTTTGGTAAAATGGAAATAAAATTCAGGGAGAAAGTGTCAAATTGAAGATAGAGATTTGGTAACTATCTTGGTAGAATTGAACGTGAAATTCAAGGGTGACAGTACAATTTCAGGTGGTGATTTGTGAACAGTTCAGATGCAGAGCCAAGAACTGAACCATGGGGAACACTGCCATTTGATGGTTGGAGGAGGATGTTCTGCAAAGACAAATTGATCAGTCATGGAAATGGGAAGAGAACCAAGAGGATCATGGAGCCTAAGGAGGAAAAAAATATATATATATTAAGGGGGAAGCACCAGCCAACAGGAGAAAATGTCATAAGAAATATATGGAAAAATGTAGATGGTATTTTACTATTTAGCATCAAAATATTACCTGGCAGGAATACAACCCTCAAGCATGAAATCTAAGAAACACCAGATGTTCCATGATCTGTCTTACTTACTGCCTTTGGATCACACGGGCCATGCTCAGGCTTTTCTCCAGATGCGTTCTTTCCTCATTCTTTGGTAAATATGCCTATTGCATAAACTTTCTCCTAAAGAGTGTAAGATTTACTGTTTCCTGTAACATTTAATATCTGCATCCTCAATCAGCACTTATCACAGACTAATATTATTATCTTTTTTGTACATATCAAGTCTTCTGACTCAAAAGCTGTATTTCTTGTTTTCCATCTGGCTGCCTCTCTAGGATTGCCCTTAATGTTTAAAATATACCATACACAGAGGAAACAAAGCCAATAAAGACAGATTCAGGGCTAAGGCTAGTAAGAATAATCGATCTGGACTGCTAAGAATCATGGTGCTCTCAGCAGCCCATATGTAATCACTGGTTTTTCATTGCTCCACCAGTTTTTATCCATTGTTTCTCTTTAGGGCCTTTACTGTTGTTAAGGGTGGAACCTACATTTATTCATTACAAAGTAGTAAGATATTTAGAAGGTTATAAAAATGAATCCAATACGCATCTTG
Source organism: Galeopterus variegatus (assembly GCF_000696425.1). Lineage (NCBI taxonomy): Eukaryota > Metazoa > Chordata > Mammalia > Dermoptera > Cynocephalidae > Galeopterus > Galeopterus variegatus. Next base: position 108,755 of record NW_007731707.1, read on the forward strand.
CATACTCTAGATTGCAATTTATATACATGTTTACATGTCTATCTTCCATACATAAATGTAAGATCCTTGAGGAAAGAACTGGTTATTATTCACCTTATCAATATTCCTATTCTTAATGCCTAGAAAGTTCTTGGCACCCAGCAGACCATCAAGTCACACTTGTCTAATGGATATGTAAATTAATGAGAGTGTGAATTCCTATTTTAGGGACTTACAGACTGAGTAGCAAGGACAAAATGTGTGCACAAATAACCAGACCATAAATAGGAAAGAGGTGCCTGACAAAAGAAGTACTTAGATGAAAACATAGGAGTTAAGTGAAGGAACAAAAATGCAGGAGACAGGAGAAGGCTTCCTGGAGAAGCTGGTATTTGAGCAAGACCAGACAGAGGGTAAATAAAACTGGAGAGTGAAAATGGGAAATTTTACTAAAGGAAAAAGTACCTATTGGTTTTTTCTTTATTTTCCTTTTTCTAAGTGGCTGGCTGATGTGGGGATCCGAACCCTTGGCCAAGGCTGTGCTCTAACCAATGGAGCTAGTTGGCCACCCCTCATTGGTCTTATCTAAAGATTTTTATTCTTTTATACTTAGTAAGGGAAAGCAGCTAATTTCCATGTTTGGTTAGTTTTTATTCAAACTCCTATAACCTTTTTTCTTTTACAAAAAGCTCCCCCCCCAAAAAAAAAAAAAAAAAAAAAAATTCCTTACAAGATGTAGCCACACAGCCGAGTTTTATTTTAAGGACAATGGCATTTTTACCTCCTGTTTTGTGTAAGGGTCTGTGGGTTGTAGGAGATGAGAAAAGAGAGTTCCCAGCTGCCACATCCTAACAAAGCCCCTGAAAATGATGACTGCTTCCATTTCCACCCAACACCACATTCTGAAAGTGATCTTTTTGAAACAAGGTTTGCAAATAGCTGCGGCTTCTCAAAACTGCAACTGCCTTTCATGGTGCGGCGTTGCAGTCCTTGTGCTGACGCAGCGCCCAGCCCAGCACCAGTTAAAGATACTTCATTCCCAACCATATAAAGAGTATTACACAAAAACAGAGAGGCCTGGCTTTTAATAAGCTGAAATGGACAAAATGAGCAGTCAGGAAGCAAAAATGATTACAAGGGAGAGAAAGGGAGATATAATGAATGCCCCTCGCTCCCCTGGCCTCTGGCACTGTAGGCAAGGTTCTGTATCTCTGGGTGATGCTCTGAAAAGATATGCACAAGTAGGAGTGAGGAATGGGTACTAGAAAAAAATAGACATGATTGAAATGACGTGACATTATCTGCAGATACAATGTGCTATGCTGGGAAGCGCTTGGGGAGTTAGGACAAGGTTTGCTTCCCAGCTGTGCCCCTTACCAGGGATTTTTTATTTTTTTTTTCACTTTGCAAAATTGCTTAATCTCTCCAAGTTCAGGTTCATGCAAACATGGAGCTTATATTAACTACTTAGAGTTGCCATGAAGATACTGAGATAATGTCTGTAAACCCAGTCTGTTTGTAACAAATGTTGGTGTCTTCTCTTTCAGCCTGCCTTCCTTCCCCTTCCCCATATGCACTAGGGAAAACCTCTCTGTAAGGGACTTCCTAGACCAGCAAATTCACTTCATATTATTGGAATGTGAGCTGCACTATCTTTCACTGCAAAGATGGTACTAATCACCCACCATCTGTAGTGTTCACGTGGGTACTTATCCTTTCCTGGTGGAGATGCTTTTGTGTGCTGGGATGGGCAGCTGGGCTCTTTCCCTCTGTTCTTCCTTGACCTTCATTTCTCATTTGGCTCGTGGGGTATAGTCTATAGACATTACATGCAATTTGGCAGTAACCAAGCCAGTGCTTTCATACAATGCATTTCTTTTCCAAGGATGTGACAGGGTTAGAAACACTAAATTTTATTGCTGGAGAAGGCTTTGGAAAAGATCTGATTCAAACTCTGCATACAGATGAGGAAACAGAGGCCTAAGAATTAGCTGACTTGTCCAAGACATAAGGAAAGTTAATGACTGGGTAAGATTAGAATCATGATTTCTGCTACTCAGAGAGCTTTCCAATCATTCTCAGTAAGAGGCATCTTTCCAGCTTTGTCAGAAGAACATACAACCACAGTAAATCCCAATGTCACATGCAAGGCAGCCACATGGGAATCTGTAAAGGGATTCATCATTAGATGGTTCTGATTGTGAATATATTTTGGAAAATACTAAAGAGAGCCACTAGGAAGATTATATTTCCCTTCATTAATTGGCTACAGTTCTAAATGCACCCTTGTCTAAACATCTCTCTCCCTCTCATTCTTCTGTTCTCCCTTGGGTTTAGTTAGTTGCCCAGGTGGTTTCATTTAATGACAGCACTATCTCTGGCATGAAACACCATGACTTTTTGCTGTTGGGACTGCAGCATGCAAATTGACTTGAGTCAATCGTACCTGATTTTCTAAATTGCCTCTGCTATAACAATTCTCCCACCAGTAATAACCCATTGAAATCAAACAATGGGATTGATTACACATTCCTCACTCTTGGGGAAACTCCATTAGTTTTACCTGAATAAAAACTGCAGAACAGGGCCCAATTTGGGGTAAGTAGTGTACAAAATTCTCCAGGAAGCACAGTAGAAAGAAGCTTGAAAAAGCTTAAACACTACTCTTAAGCCCTAGGGAATATTAAGCAAACAGAATTTTATTTACAAGTCACATGGAGGAAAACAAATGCATGCTTATGTGAGTATTGCTTGGTGCCCCAGAACTGGCAGGACTAACACTTATTCTAGCTTGGCCCTTGTGGCACAGTAGTAGATTCTGGGTGAATCCTGGATCGTCTATAGCTCTGTTAGAAATCCATACATATGGTAAATATCCAAATTGGAATTTCTAATTTCAAGCTGCACATAACTAGTTGTTGGGAGCTCAGGAAGGAAGTCCCACCCCTTCCACTTACCAGTTATTTCATGTTGGGAAAGTTATTTAACATTTCTCAAACTCAGGTTTCTAATACCTGACCTGGGCTTAAAATACCTACCCTACCTGTCTCCCAATATTGTTGTGAGGATCAAATGAAGCTAGGCACAGAAAGTGATTTGCAAACTGTTAGGTGTATTGCAAATGTGGGGGATTATTTTTATCTGAGACAGTCTTTATACTAAGCTCTTGCACAAATCTATAAGACAAAGAGCTCAGCCAGTGGTGAGGTTGACTTTCTCCTGTCCTAAACTCATACACAGTGGCTTCCATGTAGTCAGACACTGGAGTCAGATAAATCTATGTTCACATCAAAGCTGCCCATTTGCTAGCTCTGTGCCCAGGGTTGAAGTATTAAACTGCTAAGACTCACTTGTAAAATGGGAATAGGAATAATACCGATCTCACATGACTATTGTGAGAATCAGCAAAATATTCATATGGTGCTTTTTTCCTGAACCTATAGTGGACATTTTTGCTAGTCAGCCTCCTTCTACTACCTCATAAATCTTTTAAAGAAGGGAAAAACAAAGGGAATCATTCCAAGGGACTTTTTATCTCAAGTCCTTAATTATGGAATAAAATTGATGTCTCTTGAAAAAGAAATTTCCAGGTTCTATTAATAGTGGAGTGAGTACTTTTTAAAGCAGGGAGTCCTCTTCGGGGCTCTGCATGTGCTATCCTTGAGCAAACTAGTCCTGCTGTCTATTATACTTATAAAGTTTAGTACTTCTGAAAAGTTATCCTTGAAGAAGTTCATCTTAATGGTCGAATCAGTAAGCTCAAGTTCACTAACACAAACTATTTTCTATATATTCTTTTTCTTTCTATTTTAGTCTTTCATTACACACTTTATGGGATGAAGTGACATATAAACACACAACTTGGAGAACATTTAACAAACCAGGTAACTTCCCTGGGCTTCAGTTTCCTGATCCATAAAAGAAGGAGTGGACTAAATAGTCTCTAAGATCCTTTCCAGCTCTGACATTCTGGATTTGTTTAACCCTGAGAGACACATTGTTAGTCTCTCTAGTTTGGATTTGACCTAGATTTAATTCCAGATACAAGGCACAGAATGAGTTACTTCCTGATATTTATAGGTTTATTCAAGGGACATAGCGTTGTGTAGATGACATTTTGTTTTTAACCCAGTTCACGATCTTGTAGATTGCACTGTGGGACTTAAGTCTCTGTGGATTAGTGTTCAACCAATTTAATTTTCATTTTTAAGGAGAGTTAGAAGCATCCCAGTTCACTGAACTATGAGAAAATACTTTTCTGACCAAACTGTGGTGTAGACTGTGTTCTGTTGCTTTTTTCTTGTAAAAACTTGAGTAGGCCCAACCAAGAGGCTTGCTGAACAGAGTGGATACATATGTGTGGGAGGAGAAAAGTAGCAAATAGGGATTAATGGCAGAGGAGTAAGGGAAACTATAAAACATAGTTTTCATTCAATATACACTAGGGAAATAAAGACAAGTAAGACATTTTAGGATTTTCAATGAGGGTCTTTGCTAAGCTATTCTCCCCCATTGCCACAGAGCTACCTTATACCTCATACTCGGTTTCCTGTATTATTAGCATCTAACATTAGAATGTTACATTTGATTACATTACACTTAATGGACCACTACTGATTTACTTATTATTAACTAAATTCCATGCTCTAATTTAGATTTCCTTAGTTTTTACTTAATGTTCTTTTCTATTCCAGAATGCCACTTAGGATTTCACATTACACTTAGTAGTCATGTATTCACAGGCTCCTCTTGGCTATAACAGTTGACCCTTTCTTTAAACAATCATTACTTTTATCTCAATATCTTCCCTTGCTTATTTTATTTTATTTTATTTGTGTAAGCTGTCTTATGTCTGTCTCTATTTGGCAGAGCATTATTTACTCCATTGTTTAGAAAATGTTTTGGAAAACCCCATTTTCCGTACAAACTGCCAATATTTTTTTCCGGAAAACTTGTAAATAATGAGGACAATCCTAGCGAGAGGCCAATGAGAGAATTTATGATTAGTGAATCAAGACTTTCCTTGGATGGCAGAAGAGGAAAAATCTTTACTAATGAGTCAATCGATTGAAGCTCTTAAATCTAATTCAACTGAAGACTAACTAGTTAAGTTTCAAAGGAGGTTAACACATTAGTTGAATGTTTATAGTTATACAAAGAAAGAGTTAAGAACATTAACATTTGAACTGCCACCATCATCTTCAAAAATCTTACCTCTTTCAGAAAAGTAAGGACAATTCACACCTTCTCAGTGTTTCTACTTCAACGTATTCAACAGATTTATTAAACTATTTATGAGATTGGGCTTGTATCTATTTCAGATAGAAGGGCCAGGAACTCCAGTGATGTCTATGCCCAATTTAATCATAAAGCTCTTGGCAGCTTCTGAATGAAAGATCCTAAAAAATGCAGCCTGTTGTCTACTCTAGAGCATCGGCCGGTTGATATGAATTCATGCAGGCCATTCTTTAACTCCAGAGTCATCAGATAGCATTTAGACTGGGAATCATGGTGCTCTGCTTACCAAGTGTTGGAGAAATATAATATATACTTAAAAAACTCTTATCCCAGAAATCCTCTCCATGAAGATAGTAGAGAAATAAATACCCTTATTCATGAATAAGCTTTAAACCACAATGTGGTGAGTTTCACAGGCAACCTGCTAAGAGATTGCACAGACAAAGAAATCTCACTTTTTTATATAGCAGGTAGAAACACCCTATTACATATATGTTTTCAAGGCAAACAATAACTAGTCCTCAAGTAAGAGGTCACACATAGTTCATTCTAGCTTTACCTGATAATTGAGGTGATCATCTATGTTAGTTAATTGACTTTATCCAAAAGGGTGGGGTGGGGTGGGGGACAAACTCTTATCTTTGGAACAGAAGGGAGTTTTACAACTTGGAGCACAGGACCCACTGAAGTCAGGCTCCTATCCTCCCACAGAAATTGGGAGACAGAGGAGAAATTCTCCCCTGATATTAACATTTCAAAGAGATGGCTCCCAGGTCTTTGAGGAAGATATTTCTTGATAATAAAGCTGACAAAAGCTAGTTTCTAAAAAGATCCATATCAAAAAGACAGAAAAAGTACTTACATTAAAGTATTCTAAGGTAAATGTTCTGACAAAAAGGGAGAGGGAAATCTCTTCCTTTATTTTCAATGGGAGGAATTAAGCCTCCTGTTTTTCAATCTTTTATCCTTATACAAGCAAAAGATTTCTTTTCTCATTCAGGCAAAAGTGTTCACTGAGCAGCCAGATCTATGCTAGGCAGTGTGAATATGCATATTTGGTGAGATGCAAAAAATCTAACCCCATACACCAGGAGCCCACCATCTAGGAATCCAGACCCCATGAATAAGCTGCAATGTCACTTCAGTCTTTTTGCAAGTCCTCAGAAGTTTCTCCTGCAAAGAGGTGAGAAATCTGAATAACTGGCCAAGACTTCAGGGAGTACCAGACACTGAAAGTTCTTTGTTGGCTCAGAAAATGGCATCCCTAGCAAACACTAAATACATATTCGTTTCTTTCCTTTTTTACATTCCCATTCCCTCTTCTATGTCTGGACATAAAATCCTCTAGGATGTGTAATATTTCCAAACTGTCACACAATGTAGAGTGAATAAGAGATCAGAAAAGAGTTAGGGTGGGAAAGGAGGGAAAAAGTGGGGAGACAATGTACTTTTGATGGCATGGGAGGGGGGCCAGCCTGCTAGGGACCAACTGTGGGACACTTTGGTCTAAGCTAGCTGGTCCATCTTCTTTCCTTACTCCCATTTGAAGAGATATTACTTTTTTCAGCATGTTCTTCTCCTCGGCTGTACTTTAAAACCCCCCCAAATGGAAATAACAGAGCTCAATAGAACTGAAAATATACACAGACTACTCTATCACGATTCTTCACTTTAACTGGGGCTAATTCATTATCTGTTCAATGTGTGTGATAACCATTTGAAAGAAAGTGAGCTAAGATGCCGGATACCATTCAAGCTTTATTAAAGAAAGAAATCTGCCGGGCTGTATTCAAAATGGAGAACAGCCCAGGGCTGGCCTGAAAATGGGGGACAGCCACAGCTGTCGGGGTGGTAGAGCTTATATAGGTATGTTGGCACCAAGAGCTGGGTGATGTAATTCCGGGGTGGGGATTGAGTTAGGTCATGGAACGGAGACTTCTGTGCATGCGGAAAAGCCTAAGGTTTCATTTTCTCCAAAACCATGAGGCTTCTTGTAAAAGAGAACAGGGGAGGGGGGGGGGAAGAGGTGGGCAGCACCATTTTGTACTTGGGCTTGACTAAAATGGCACTGGTTATGTTGCAGATCTATTACCATTGTTCTTATTTTTGTTTTGAAAGTTCTCCCTGCCAGAAAGATTTATTTATTTATTTATTGACTCCCTACTGAGTACCGCATACTTTGTAGAAGCCTTTGCCATATCTTCATGGGTATTACTTACAAATAGCACATGGTGATGTCAGAGCCCCCACCTCCCCCAAAATATTAAAGCAGAAAATAATAAAGTAAGATTGCTTTTTCCAGAGTTAAGCTATAAGGCAAACAAAGAATCCGAGCATAGCTATATAAATTCTACACAATGAGCTATACAAATATCTAGCTATACAAAGTTATACCTTAAACAGACTGGATGGCCTCTGGGCTAAGGCCTAACCTGGAACATAATTGAAGTTATTTACATATACAGAGAGAATGTGTTCATCAGAAGGAGTGTTAGCTAGCAATGGAAAGATAGATGCCAAGAAACAAATGCTGATAGCACAGGACTTAAGGGGTGGGGTTCACTAGCTCCAGACACAGGTATCAAATTCTGCAAATCTAATACTGCAGTGAAGGCAGATGCACCAGGCATGCTTATCTTGATGACTGTCACCATCTAATACAGGGGCCCACAAACTAAAGCCTGTGGGGCCAAATCCAGCCCACGAGACTGTTTTTTATAAATAAAGTTTTTGGAACACAGCCAGAGCCATTTGTTTACATATGTCTGTGCCTGCTTTCTGCTACAGCAAAAGAGCAGAGTAGGCACAGTCATGATAGAAACTGCATGATATGCAAAGCTGAAAATATTTATCATCTGGCCCTTTACAGAAAATGTTGGCTAACCCCTGATTATTCACCCAACTTGCCTTGATTTCATGTTCACCAAACAAACTTTTGATTCAGTATTGTTTGTTTATTCCTGTGTATACTTTGTACTAGGAGAGTGAGAACTTGCAGAACAGTAATAAGCCCACCTGTTGAGAGTGCTATTGTTTATGTGTTATAGTAGACTCTGGGTAGACTAACATTTATAATATAATAAATGCTCAAGCTGGTGGGTTCACCTGTTGACTGTGGTGCCCAGCCTGAATGAATTGTCACCTGGGTCTGTTTTAAGGTTAGCCCATCTTTTCTGAGTAACATTGGAACTTTTAGTGCATCTTTTCTTTCTGACAGCATTTTATCAATTTCTACCTTATGGGAACAAAGCTAAAATTCAGAGAGAGAAAGAAAGATAGGTAACATCTACTGAGCTTCTACTCTGTACTCGGCTCACAGATGTTTCCCATGTAATGCCATTTAATCTGTACAAGCCCATGCAAGGGATATAAAACTCAAGTTCATATTTTCACTGATGTGGAATTAGAGGCTTGGAAAGAATAAGGCCCGAGTAATTTGTTAGCAAATCCAGGATTGGAGAGCAGGTGCACAGACTCAACTACTTTTACACTATGGTGTTTTCACATGACATATACTGCCTGGCAGAGTCCTCTGGTGTGAGGCTTAAGAAAGCAACACCATATGCCTCAGTCTCTTCCTCCCACCAAGGTGTACTGTTGTTCTTTAATAAACACAAATTAAGTTAGAAAATCCTAGGGATTTTAAAGGTGTAAAATTTAAAAACAAATTCTGAACATTTATGTTGGAGTATAGAATCTCAGCCAGCTACTTTACATATCCAACCATACTCTTGCATAAAGAAATTGGTGCCACCATGGCCTGGTGTTCATAAATAACAGTTTCTGAAGACAAATTTTTTTCAAAATTGGTTTTGTTCTTAAAGTGACTTAAATGTTTTACTTTGAATTCATTGCAGCAAGAACATATTTTAGAATTTCTAAAAGCTGAACAGAATGGAAGGTTATCTATAACACAGGCATGATCACAGCCATATCTGTTTAAAATAAAACACTGAAAAGAATTAAATGTTCCCTTCAAGCCAAACTCAAGAAATTTCAACATAAAATCGACTGTAAACTTGCAGTTAATGTTGTTTGCTGAAACCCATTCTTTAGATGTTTAGAACCTCTTGCTTTAGCTTATTATTTTTTCAGTGCTGAAGGAGAAATTTCCCAGCCCTTAGAGTTAGTCTGATCTTCTCACACGGTGGCTTGTGCCCTTCCCTAATTTTGATTTGTAAATGTTCTAAGTGATTATACTTCCTGTCTTCTTATCTAGATTGAAAACCATTCATTGACAAAGCATAGCTCCATGGAACTTAATTTACTGCCATGCAGATGGTGGCTGTTTCATAAAAATTTGTGTTGATTGTCATAAGATAGAACTTGTGTTACAAGATAGGACATACTGTTATAAGACTTTTAACCAATAAATGATAAATGGAAATATATAAAAATATTTTTTAAAAACTCTAATCCACAAAGAATTTCTTTTTTTCAGTTCTTTCCTTTATTTTCTTAAATAAGGAAATAGAACTATACCCTGAGGAGACAAACTCAAATGAGTAAATACATCCACAACTTGGAAGTTACTTGGAAAATTCTAGTGACAGGAAGTTATCACTGGAGTGTACCTCTAAGACCACCTAATTCAACTCATTATACAAATGAGGTTCATCAACCTGAGAAAAAATTTAAGTGATATGCTCAGTGCCACAGAGCTTACTGGTAGCAGAGCTGGGAGTAACAGCAAGGACTCCTAAATCCTAGTTAATCTACTCAACTAGGCTGGCTCTCTAGGAAAAATAAAAAATTACATTTTCTTTAGAATTGTTTGAACAAGAAGTCTCTAAAATGCAAGAAGTTATTTTAGGTCTCCTTAGTGTTGGCAGAAATGGGACAATATATTTCTTAGAAGGCTGTTGATGTGACAGAAATCCAGTTCGTTCTGGCTTGAGTATGAAAAGGGGAGTTTGTTGACTTTTTTAACCAAACTGTGCCTGGTTCTGGCCATGGGTGAGTAGACCTAAGACTCAAACACCATTAGCGTCTGTCTTTCCACATGTCACATCTTTTGTTCTTTTCTATGTGATGGTTTTATTCTCTCAGGCTGGTTGTCTCATTGAGGCTGGAACCAGACCTTCAGGTGGCTTTAGACTTCATCCTTACTGTCCCATAACTGCAGAGGAAAGAGAGCTCCTCCCTACCAGTTTCCCTGAGGAAAATCCTATGGGAAAATGTGTATGGGTTCTGATAAGATCAAATGAACAACTTTGGATCGACTACTGTGGCTGAGAAGTTGGTAAGTGGCAGGCAAATCAGCAGGTGCCAGATGAGAAGTGAGAGCCACTGAAGACTTGATTTGTCCCTAGAGAATATACTGGACACTCAGCAACTATTTGTGTGTGTGTGTGTGTGTGTGTGTGTGTGTGTCCACATTGGACATCCTTTCTTCTTTTGGGGAATTATGCATTTTATGAACGTTGGTGGGAGGCATAGCCCATTTTCTACTCTCCATTTTCTAGGGAAGTTGAAAATACTAGAGACTCGATTTCCCAGCCTTCCGTATAAATAAGGCACATGACCTAAACTCAGCCAGTCTCCCGAACTTTGAGTCAGGAGTTAGTGACACCAGTATTCAGTTCCTAGGCAATAACAGTTGCAATGTGCAGCCTGGGGGCCAGGAACAGCAGCGGTGGATGCAAGATGGGCATCTAGTCCTCTGGGGTAGTGACAGTGGTGTCACAACAGGACTGAAATTGGAGTTTGAATTTGAAGTTGATCCTGCCTGTTACACAACTATGTTGGTTCCTGCACATTTTTGAGCCTGGTTCTCTAGCTCTGTCGGTGACTCTGTAAGCTCCCCATAACTTTACAAGAAATTGGTTCTCTGCTTAATCAATCTAAAGTTAGTTTCTGTGGCTCACAACTAAGATACAGAAATCTCACACACTTTTGAATCCCAGCAGAAGAAAACTGGCAGTGTTATGTGTTGTTGGGAAATTTAATATCTCTCCTCTTTGAGAAGTTTTGATTAACAACTTGCCTCATATTAATTGTAGGTTATTTTTAATACTTGATGTTACACTAATATGTATCAAAGAATTTTAAAAGTACCTTTGTTAGTCTATGTCACCCATCCATAGAGAGGTGTCATCATTATTAAACAATACAGAGTTTAGTATTTCTCTATGATTTTATTCTCAGGATGACTTCAAGGCCACCATCACTTTCTCTGTTTTTCACCTTCAGTTCTGCTAAAGTCAGGATGCCGACAAAAAGTTTGACTAAACTCTTAATCAGAATGTGCCATCCCACCCTTGAAAGAAAAATGGTCTGACTCCCAATGCCTCAGAAGTTGAAAAGAAAATGAGCAAGTAGAAAAGCTAAAACTTCAATGATAGACTTTTAATGCAGTCAGTATTAGTTTAAATGAGAGCTAATATGTCCCTTAGGAAGCCTGATATATTAGTGGTGTAACTGTGTACCTTAAATTGCCACAAAGAACAATGAAGATTTAAAATGCTGTTTTTAACCTGACAACATGAGCTTCCAAACTCTGTTTTTACAGTTTTAGATGGGAAGTAAAATTTAAACTGCAGTTGCTAAGGAATGATAAGGAAGTGCTGCTAAGGCTAAGTCCCATCTGAAAATATTCAACATGTCATCAAAGGTCTTATTAATCTATCTTCTCTCTGGGCTTTGTTTGTTTGGAAAAAGAACACATATAAACATGGTTGCTAAGGACAAATGTCATTGACCCCTGTGAGTGGCCCATCATTGCCAAAAATATCTAAACATGCTGCTTGGTTCAGTGCTGCTGAGGACACTTTTGCATCAAACTGGTGGTACGAGAATTTCTCATCGTCTCCTAGCAGTACATAAACTGTAGGTGCATTGGTTGTTCACTCATTTGTAACACTAACTAATTTAGGTATTCCTGTCTTTTCCAGGGCAGGGCCAAGTGTAAAAAGAGTGGTTTTCTAACTAAATAACAGTGTCATTGTTAAGCAAATGCTGCACATTAGAGAAATAGATCTTAACTTGCATTAATCAGTACCTATCAAGTCATTACAAACTGGCTGTACTAAGAATGTCAAGTCATTTTCTGCTTAAGGAGAATATACAGTAAATGCCTTTTAAATATTTTCTCCCAGCTCCTTCTCTTTTGCTTTTTCCCCACATTAGTTTTTCTGGAACTGATCACCTTTTATAAGGAATGGCATGTATCTTTGAGCCTCGAGAATACGAATAAAATAGTTCCTTTGACTATATTGCCATAGTAGATTATAAATAAACATGACCCAGGATAGTGTCATTCAGCCCATTTGCTAAGGAGCATGTAGGACAGTAATTTGTCTTATAGAACAGAATCAAGATAACAAACAGAAACAAGGAACAAATGAATCCAGTGATGGTTCTTGGTGACAGAAACTCAGCCAAACCATTCAAAAGAATGACGCTAAAGAAACATGATTATCATTTCCAACCAACAAACTGGACATGTTCTGTTATGGTCCAAGTTGGGAGCATGAAACACAGTCTACAACCCAGGGGATTTTAGAGCACTTAGACAAATCACAAGAGACATATGGAAACTCATTAAAGGTAGGTGAAGTTAGGAGCGCCTGGGGAGTCTGCTTTTTTAAAACCGGCTTCAAGAGTTGGCCATACTGCTTAGAGGATGCTCTTAATTCTTAAAGATGGTCCATTTCACTTTAGCACTTCTTAGTGATCACTGTGCTGAGTGTGGGCCATTACTGCAAGTTTCTAAGTTGTGATTACGTGTGTGCATGGGGGGCGGGGAGGCAGGGTGGAGGTGGAGGTTGTGATTTGATTGAGTTTCTTAGGTAAGCAGTAAAAGCCATTGAAGAGTTAAGACCTCATTGTAGCCCGTTTCTGCTGTTAGACACAAACTTGAAGGTGACAGTTGAAGTTGCAGGAGCAAGAAGAGCCCATTGTTGCTTCTATGTTATGGAGGCTCTGTCTCTAAGCTGAGCTTTGAATGACACATTATTTCCTCTGTGCACCCCAATCTATTTTCTGCCTGACTAAGCTTATAAAACTCTGCATAAATTCTCTTCTCAGCCTGTTCCATAATCCTGTGAACACATTGTCTTCCTGTTCATTCCTTCAGCCAGCAAGCACCAGCTGTTGGGTCCTGGAAACATTTTATGTTAAAGAAAAAAAAAAAAATAGATGATCAGAAAGCTGTAAAAACTGCAAAATGCTTGAGATATGCAGACTTTTTTAGGGTGGTGCATATTTGACCTGCGTAAAAGAAATGATTAGGCTTCCATCAATCATTGCTCTGCTGAACACTCTGCTGAGATCGGTTTATCCAGACACTCCTCAGCTGCCTCTGTTCCACACAGGCTGTAAACTAATCCAGTTTTGTTTGTTATGTGCTAGAGAAAGGATAAACTCCAAGCTTAAAATATGAACAAAGATATAATTATCTTAACTTAGCACTCGTCCTTTGTTTTTATGTAAAAATGCCACAAACTGTATTATCTATATATTTCAGCTTCAAAAGGAAAGTGGAAGTCACTTGATAATGTCTCTCTAATTACTTGAATGCACACTTCATGCCTCAAATACACAGGAAAGCTATTCATTGTAATTAGAAGTTATATAAAGATAGAGTTTATATAAACTGTTGCTAATTACTTAACTAAAATGCCAGTCTCTTGCCATCCTCCAAGGAAAGATATCCAACAACATGTGATTTAAACAATAGGTCAAAGTAGGAGATGTGGTGATTATAATGGGAAGGTTTTTCAGTCGCTTTTGTAAAATTTTCTAAGAAGAAATTGGTAGTTGTTATTGAGAGCTGAATAAATACTGTTTCCATTTGGAGACTTAATTCAGGATATATCTGGAAAGATAACTCATATCTACATTCCAAGTAGTTTAAATAGAAGAGCGTTTATGCACATTCTGTTACTAATGTCTTTCTATTCCTTTTGTTGATAATTTTTAATAGGGAATGAAAACCAATCAAATAGATGATATTACTCTATAATGGGGGTCATAGACTCTTTTAAAAAGAACTAGATAGTAACTATTTTAGGCTTTGCAAGACGTAAGATCTCTTCTGCAATTGTGCAAGCAACTTTGTCTTTGGAGTTGGGAAAGCAGCCATAGGCAGTACGTAAAGCGTGAGCGTGATTGTGTTTCAATAAAACCAGTTACAAAAATAGGTGGCCCATGGCTCTACACCAAGTGTCTAATGACCTGGAAAGTAACACTAGTCATTATTACTATCTTCAAAACAGTTTAAGTTTTTTGCTTTTTTCCAAAAACTAAGGTCTAGCAGCCCTTCTGCAGGAAACTGCTGCTAGAGAATTAAGCTTTATTGCCCTGGTGCATTCAGTGGAAGAAATGGAGAACTTCTCTCCTGTGCCTCTAGAATGGTAGTAGGTTTGTACTACCCTTGGAAGGACTGAGGAAAGCATTACGCAAATAATTTTCTGTTAGGCTTAATTTTCTCATGGTACCATAATTGAGAAGTGGGTGCTTCACAAAAAATGCAGGAATGGGTGCTTCTCAAAAAATGCACTTTTGGTTTGTAGTGGCTCCTGGAAGTACCAGTACTGACATATTCAAGTCAACCAACCTCTTTATGTGAAGACAGGACAAAATAAATATAAATATGTGTTTTTCACTTTTGGTTCACAGATTTGCCATCTCACCTGATTTAACAGAGATATTAAATGTCAAAAAAACATAACTCCAAAGTGGATCTTATGGGATGTGGGGTTGGCTAAGGAGAACAAGTGCTTTTTTAAAAAGTGATTGTTTCTTAATAAAAGATTCCAAAGTTGATTGACTGGTAGTCAGGACTATGATGAGTGGGCAGTTGAACAGTAGTGTGGAGGTGAGGGGCAGTGAAGTGCTGTGGAGTTTTAGAGGTACGCCTCAGAAACTTACATGCAGGCACTTCCTCCCTAGTGAGAGGGGAAGAGAGCCTAATCATATCATGTAGCTGCACTCCTATTCCATGAGTGCCCTGTGGTAATCTGAGTCCAGCTCTGGATTAATTTAGAACAATTATCCTATTAGAGATTGTGGCTGCCAATCATTAACATTGCTTCCACTCAAACAAAACTGAAAAGACATCAACTTTGGGATTGGAAACAATTTAGTTTCCAAAATCTTGGGGTTGGAAATAACTTTGTGAAGCCACAGTGAAATTAATGGTTCCCGAGTCACTTCCCATTTTGGTCTAGGAGGAAGCAAGGTGTGGTGAGAGCCCACAACGTGATCACATGACACTGAGCTGGGAGCAGAGGAGATGGCTTCTAGCTCCATCTCTTAGCATCTGTGTGTGCTCGTGCAGTTTATTAACTCACTAAACATAAAACTTTGTTGAACATGTCAATGAAGTCATAGGGGTGGTGACACTGAAAGGCATGTTAGTGCAATGAAAAAAAATAAGGCAGTGAAGTCCAGAAATGTTACCACACAGTTAAAAGAAAATGAGAGGGCCTGGCCGTGTACCATGGGCTTTTCTCTTTCCCTGTTCTATTATAGAGTTTCCCAAAAATCGAAGACAATTAATGTGTTCGTTGTCCCTACATACCAAGAATAAAAAGCTTACCATTTTAAAATATGAAAACCAAAATTAGATCAGTTACACATAATTCATTTACGGGAATTACTTTGTATTTTTTCCAATAATGAAGATCTAGTCTTCTGATTCCTAACTAGGGAATTTTTCTATGCTATTATAAGTCTCTTAGCTATCAAAGTCATTCTCTGTACATATTCGATATTTAACAAATACAAAGAAGTAATAAATAAAAATTACTATAGATTTCAAAACATCATGTTGTACATGATAAATATATACAATTACATCTGCCAATTGAAAAAAATAAAAATTATTATGAAATATTGTTATGAATATGCAGCTTAATAGTTTTGTCATTTTGTTTGTTTTTAAGCTTGAAGGAGGTTATTTAAAATAGGGCCTATTTTATTAAGAGGGGTGCTTTCAAATTGAACAAAATGTATTACCAGAAATATTTTATTATGCAGTACAGCATGTTTATTCAGGTGAAAGTATACAGCATATTGCATATTTCTAAATGCATTGATCTAAATGCAAATGCAGTTAAATGTAAAATCCGACCCTGGTGTCATTTGATGTTACATTCTGCCATCAAAATTTAGAGGCATTCTTTCTTCATTCTAAACATAGTAATCCAGAAATCAACAGCAATTCTAGGAAAATCTTGCAAAACCAGAGGTAGAACATTTGAAATTCATATGACCAAACCATTTAGAAAGCTTTCTTGCAGGTACAGAAAACAAATTAGTGTTTAGGTTGGGACTTAGTCATTAAAAAAAAGTTTGATAGCTTCTAGAAACCACAATCACAGAGAATTTAAAGGTAAGAGAAGGGCAAGCGGCTTTAGGTTTTTATTTCACTCAGTTGTAGGACTGACCAAGTTGCTTTCTACCGAATTCATTTAAGTTGAATGGTTTCAGGGCAAATTGTACGCACCCTTCAAGGTAACAGGTCTTCTTTCTTTTCTAATCCTACCTTGTCAAAATTCTATATTCTCAATTCTATATTCCATCTATATTGCTCTATTGCCACAAAACAGCATCATAATGAACCTAACCTAAATGCATTGAATTTGCAATCTGCTTACCAGGGATTAAATGCAACTACTATTTCATTTGTCTTAGTCCATTTGGACTTCTATAACAAAAAATAATTTTTTGTTCTAGCAAAATGCATTTAGAGATATGCAATATTCTGTGTACTTTTACCTGAATAAACATGCTGAACTGCATAATGAAATATTTCAGGTAATGCATGTTGCCCAGTTTGAAAGCATCCCATTTAATAAAATGCGCCCTATTTTAAATAACCCTATTCAAGCTTAAAAGCAACAAACATTTATTTCTCATAGTTCTGGAGCCTGGGAAGTCTATGATTAAGGAGCAAGCAGACTTAGTATCTGGCGAGGGCCAGTTTCCTGCTACATAGATGGTAACTTCTCCCTGTGCCCTCCCATGGCAGAAGGGGTGAGAAAGCTATTTGGGGTCTCTTTTATGAGGGTACCAATCCCATTCACTTGGCCTCTACCCTCATGACCTAATGACCTCCCAAAGGCCCTGCCTTCTGCAATTACCTTGTGGACTAAAATTTCAATACGTAGGGCCGGCCCGGTGGCGCACTGGATGGTGCGCCGCTTGGGAAGCGCGGCAGCGCTCCCGCCCGAGGGGTCGGATCCCACATGCAGACCGGTTCCCGCTCACTGGCTGAGCGAGGCGTGGGAGCAACACTGAGG
>NW_007731707.1:127219-133307 GCF_000696425.1 Galeopterus variegatus
AAAAAAAAAAAAAAAAAAAAAAAAAAAAAAAAAAAAAAAAAGATTTCAATACGTATATTGGAAGAACACAAACATTCAGTCCATAACTTCATTTTATGAATAAGAATATTGAAATCTAGTAAGGCTAAATGACTTGTCTGTGACCCTAATAGTATATTGAATCCAAGATAAGAATCCATACCTCTGGTGTCCCAAACTTCCTCCCTGTATCATTATCTCCTTGAGGTAAAGCATCGTTCAATGTATCAATGAAATCATTTGGTGGTAACATGGTAAGGTATGTTAGTACAATGAAGGAAAATATAGGCAGTGACGTCCAGAAACGTTGTCACTCAGTTAACAGAAAATAACAGGACCTGGACTTGCACCATGAACTGTTCCCCTCCCCCATTCCATTACATAGTTTCCCAACAATCAAAGATAATTAACGGTGTCCCAATTCACTGGATTATATTGTACACATAAGTAAATAAGCTCTAAAGGAGCCACTGATTTCCAATGGGTAAACTTATACTTCCTTTGTAAGCTGCATTAGTAATTTCATGCTACTTGAGGCATATGTTTCTTTGGTGGCAATACAAAATAAAATCTTATTAGGCAGAAAGAAATAATATTGAAAAGGAATAGGGCCATCTTGGCCGACGGGCTGAGTATGCCTGCCATCTCTCTACTAACTGTCTATAGCAAATAATTTTACTTATTGGAAATTTCTGGCTAATTTACTGTGTGATGAGTTAAATGTCCTTTTAATTTTAAGTAATTTTGGATAGTGAATGACATTTTCCAATTGGAAAAATATACTATCAAAAGATATTTCCTATAGAACAATTTCAAGTGGTAGAACTAGATTTTGACCCTGAAACCTCTATGACCAGATGCCATGATCTGAGCAACTATATTATACTATTATGTTAAACATTATAAAATTGCTGATATTCAAACGTTTTTGGAAAATACTCAACCTAATACATGATACTATTCTTTAGGAAACAAACATTAATATATTTAGGTTGTCCACATATACCAAAGATATGAAGCTTATAAATTATAAAATTGTTACATGATATTAATAGGGCTGTTAAGAGATAGTCCTTATAAAATTTGAATCCTTGTACTCGGCATACAGTAAATGCTGAAGAAATGCTAATTGTTATGATGACTGATGATGTCTGTTGTATACAACTAACTCATCCTTTTTGAGTTAATGGGTTTGGAGAATTGATGCATTTTGAATGTCCTGAATACCATGATTATAGAAAAAGGAAGATACATATACACAATTAGCTTGGAAAGTATCCTCCAGTACAGGCTTCAGAGAGCATGACCTGGTGGACCCCTTGACTTTGGACTTCTACCTTCCAGAAATGTGAGAGATTAAATTTCTATTGTTTTTAGGCACCAAGTATGTGGTGCTTTTTTACAACAGCTATAAGATACTAGTACAGTACTTAAATAAATATTGTTGAATACAAAAAAAATTAGCTTGGGTTGTGTTGTTAGTGAAAATTGGAGGCTACTGAAAATGTTGACTAGCAGGCTAGGTTGTTATGGATTGAAGCCAAAATCTAACTGGATAGCTAGACAATTTTTATAAAGTATGTGATATCAGAAAATCCTTTGTGTATTTCCTTATTAAAAGATTCCTTAAAAATTAAGGATCAATTTGGAAATATATATGAGAAAGCAGAATTTTTCTTTTTCTTTTCCCCTTTAAGATCAAAGTCAAACACCAATAACAATGACAACAATTCAACTTACTGTATCACATACTGAGAACCTGGTACATGTGCTAAATGTCCCAGACATTATGTGAAGCATTTACATGCATCATCTCATTTAATCCTCAAACAAACCCATAAGGGAATTCTGTCATCTCAATCTTACATAATGGAAAATTAAGGCTCACAGGAGTTAAATCACATTCTCACTGTCATGAAGCTAATAAAAGAGGAAGTTAATATATTGAGATACTGCACCTTGTTCAACTTTGAAGAGTTTAGCTAAAGTAAGTATCAAAATATACGAGGTTTCTATGGGAACCTTGCAATTCTTCGATAATATTCAGTAAGTGCTTCTTTCTGAATAAATGAAAATTTGAACTAGTAAATGTAAAATTACTACAGGGAAAAGATTACTGGTAAAAGTAATACTTTGGGTCTTTTCATCATCTGGGCTTTCATTACTTCATGACTAGGTCAAGCTTCTTCACAAGTATGAGGAAAGAGTCTATGCTATGGCTTGGAGCACGCAAGGCCAAGGATCTGATGGCCAATCCTGAAGTTCTCTTAATACCTGTCATTTAGGAATCTCCATGGAGTGTGCTTCAAACCTGTTTTGAATTTGAAAATATTTAGCATTATATTTTAGTTCACTTGTACAAAAATGTATTGATGATATACTCAGGTGTTTGTTATTGTTGTGTGATCTGGTAACACAAAGGTAAATAAGAATAGATCCCATCCATTAAAGAGGCCATAGTCTTCTCGGGCAGGCAGAAGGGAAAACAGGTGATTTCAAAATAGTCTTTTACATATTCTGTTAGAATTGTGCAAGGGAATGAAAAGGAGGAGACTGGTGAAAGGGTCCCAAAAATGATCCCTGAGCTGAGTTTTGACATACAAGCAGGAGGATGCATATACAACATGATATTCAACCTCAACTATTAGGCACGGATTATGAAAATGAAGGAGTTGAAAATATCAGGTGGTTGCAAGGATCAAGACCTGTCATATATTGCTGGTGACAATAGATATTGGTGTATCCATTTTGGTGAGCAATTTGTCAATATCCAACAAAACTGATAATAAAAATATGTGATAATATTTTTTAGACATATATATAGACAAACTTTCACATGAATGTCCAAGAAATCAAGTGTAAAGGTATTTATTGTAACATTTTTAATTGGTTATGAATATTCACGAGATACAAAGCTGATTGTTACCCTTTGTGCCCAAGATGTGAAGGCCAGATCCATACTGGCAGCATGCCCACTACCACAGATTGTGTTTGTATCCCGTGTCCCCCCCAATTATCTCCAACCTCTCTCACCCTCTCCTATTCCTCCCCCACTCCACTTTGTATCTCAAGGTATGTTCTCTCCCTCTGCAAGTCCAATGCACGACTGTGGTCTGTCTTTCCTTCCTTCTTTCTCTCTTAGCTCCCACTTATAAGTGAGTACATGCTGTATTTATCCCTCTGAGCTTTGCTTATTTCACTCAACATAAGTTTCTCCAGGCTCATCCATGTTGTTGCAAATGGTGGGATTTCATTCTTTTTTATGGCAGAGTAGTATTCCGTGGTGTGTATATACCACAGTTTCCTTATCCAATCATCCACTGATGGGCATTTAGGTTGGTTCCATGTCTTGGCTATCATAAACAGAGCTGCAATGAACATGGGAGTGGAGGTATCTCTTTGACATGATGATTTCCATTCCTCTGTAGTATTGTTTTTTAACAGCCTCATATTAGAAACAATATCAGTGTTCATCAGTAACTAGATAGATAAATAAAATGTGGTGTGTCCATACTGCCTAACACAAAATTCACATTCAAAGGGTTGAAGTGGTGAGGTCTATATATGTCAATATAGACAATTATCAAAAACATAATGTTGAGCAAAAAAGCCTGCAAACTATAAATACTGTATAATACTATTTATGTAAAATCAAAACCAAATAGCAATTTTGTATAATAATGGATTTGTATATATGCATGTATATGTGTGTGTGTGTGTATATAGTTAAAGGAATAAAAACTATATGTGAGAATGGACAACTTTATCACCACAGTTACCTCTGGGGAGGAGGAAGGGCAAGAGGATGACAAATGGGGTGCAAAGGGAATGTCAATATTATTTATGTTTTCTCCTTTATTAAAAAAAAAACAGAGAATCTCACAAAGATAAAATTTGTAAATTTGTCATTTCAAAATCCCATATTATGTGTTTATAAATATATACATCAAAATGAAATGAAATAAAATAAACAAAAAATGGAATGAGCCAAGAACAGGATGTTTGAAGTATTAAAAAGAGTCAAAATTGGGAAAGGGAAGGTATCCAGGCGGCAGCAATAGTCTGGGCAAACATATGGAGGTGTGAAATAGGCTGGTGTGTTCAGGAGACACATGTTCATTATAGGACTATGAAGTATGAAGTAGGAAGTAGCAGAAGATAAAATTTGATAGGTAAATAGAGGGATAGACCATGGAAGGCCTTACAAGCCAAGGTAAGGCACTTGGATTTTATCTGTTGGGAAGCCTATGGAGGATGTTTAGGAGGGAAATGATGATTACATATACGTTTCTGGTAGATCATAAAGATGGACTGTTGAGGGAATTGTTTTGTGGGTATAAGAATTATATTAATTAGGGTTCTCCAAAGAAACAGAACCAATAGGATATGTATATGCATATATAAAGAGATTTATTTTAAGGATTGGCCCATGTGATTATAGAGACTGGCAAGTCCAAAATCTGTAGGGTGGGCCATCAGGGTAGAGCATAGGGAAAAGCCAATTCTACACTTCAGATGTGAAGGGCATCTGTTGGCAGAACTCCTTCTTGCTCAGAGGAGGTGTCTTCTTGTTCTATAAAGGACTTCAACTGACTGGATGAGTCCCACCCACATTATGGAGAGCAATCTGCTTTACTTAAAGTCCACTGATTTAAATGTTAATATCTACCGACAGACATTTAGGTTGATTCCATATCCTGGCAATTGTGAATAATGCTACAATAAACACAGGAGTGCAGATATCTTTTCAACATATTGATTTCAGTTTTTTTGTTTTTTTTTTTATATACCCAGTAGTGGGATTGCTGGATTATATGGTAGTTCTAGTTTTAATTTTTTGAGGAATCTCCATACTGTTTTCCATAATGGCTATACTAATTTACAGTTCCACTAACAGTGTGCGAGTGTTCCCTTTTCTCCAGATCCTCACCAATACTTATTGTCTTGTGTCTTTTTGATAACAGCCATTCTAACAAATGTGAGATATTTCATTGTGTCCATCAATTGATGAATGGATAGAGAAAAAGTGTTGTATATACATAATGGAATACTATTCAGACGACAAAGAAGGAAATCCTGTCATTTGTAACAACATGGATAAACCTGTAGGATATTATATTAAGTGAAACAAGCCAGGCACAGAAAGGCAAATACTGCATGATATCACTTAAATGTGGAATCTAATGAAGTTGATCTCTTGGTGGAGAATAGAATGGTGGTTAAAGAAGCTCGGGTGATTGGTGGGGCAGGAGGTGTGGTGTGGTTGAAGAGTTGTTTTCCAAAGGAATCAAAGTTTTGGTTAGATAGGAGGACCAAATTCAAAAATTCTATTGTATAATATATTACATTCGTAACAAATGATAAAACAGTGGATCTAAAGTGTTTTCACCACAAAAATGATAACTGTGTGAGGTAATGCATATGTTAACTAGCTAGATTTAGTCATTCCACAATGTATACATACTTCAAAATAATATATTGTACACAGTAAATCCATACAATTTTATCTGTCAATTTTAATTCATTAATGTTAAAATGTTAATCTCATCCAAAAATGATCTCACAAAAACATTCAGAATATTGTTTGACCAAACATCTGAGCACTGTGGCCCAGCCAATTTGACACCTTAAATTAGCTATTGCAAGAGTGGAGACAGGAGATTAGTTAGGAAAAATGATTGCAGTAATTCAGGCTCCTGATTCAGGGCCTCAAAGCAAAGTAAAATTTGAGTACCTATTTGTTAATTTTAGCTGATTTAATAAAATCAGAGAAATTTGTGTATATACAAATACGTATTTTATTTATTACGTATATTTTTATGCATTTTAAAATAAATCTTATAAATATGTAATATAATATATATTTTAGTATTTGAGTACCTATTTGTTAATTTTAGCTGATTTAATAAAATCAGAGAAATTTGTGTATATACAAATACATATTTTATTTATTATGTATATTTTTATGCATTTTAAAATAAATCTTATAAATATGTAATATAATATATATTTTAGTATAATATATTAATTATATTTAAATATGTTATATATTTAATATAATATATATTTT
>NW_007731707.1:133632-140649 GCF_000696425.1 Galeopterus variegatus
GTATATTTTTATGCATTTTAAAATAAATCTTATAAATATGTAATATAATATATATTTTAGTATAATATATTAATTATATTTAAATATGTTATATATTTAATATAATATATATTTATAAAATATATATGTCTATAATTATATATATATATATATATATATATATATTTTATATTTTATATGTCCTTTATATAGGAGGGTACTTCAAAAAGTTTGTGGAAAAACAGAATTAAAAGACAGTATGAATCTTTTCATAAACTTTTTGAAGTACCCTCATGTTTGTGTGTGTGTGTGTGTGTGTGTGTGCACCATGAGAATTAGTGTGGCAGGCTATGTATTCTCAGTCAATGATGCTCATCAGCATCATTCTGAAAATACTCTGCAAATTGTTTGTTCTTCTGGGTTTCTCTCTGTATCATCTGTTCTGTGCTCTGGTAAAGAATTTTGACTCATAACGTCTGGCAAAATATACTAGGGTAATGTTGCTCTTGCCACGAAGAAAGACCAATTATTGAGAGTACCAAATAGACATTAGTTGTTCTCTAGACCTAGAAATCTGTACTGACCACTGCACAGCTAACTGTTCAAGGAATAATGTGCATGTGAGAGAATATGAAAATCTATTACTAAATTTATGGATGATCATAAATATTATGTGAAGTACAAAAGCCATCTTAAATCACATCCTTAGCCAGTTAACTCAGTTGGTTAGAGTGTGGTACCGATAACACCAAGATCCAGGGTTTGATCCCTATAGCCTCCAAAAAAAAAAAAGAGAAAAAGAAAGAAAATCACACCATTGAATGAAGCAAAGGAGCTACAAAAACATTATGAGATAGCTGTGCTTGACCTAGAAGTTCAGACATAGCACAACTGTTATCAGCATGCTGACCACCTATCTCAGAATTTCGGATTCCTCCTCTCCTCAAGGGCAAGGTTAACATGGTCATTCTCAATGTTTATTTCCTAATTGTGGATTAAATTATTCTTTAAGGGAAATTTATGCCAATAATCATTTCATCTCTTAAGAGAATGGCATGCCTCTTCCAAAGACCATTTTACTTTCTTACAGGACAGTTCATGCTCTTGGGATTTTAGGCTGAATAAGATTATGCTTATAAGCTATTCAATGACACCCAGTTTTCTCTACCACCATTGCCATGTATTCAATGTTTAGGGTAGACCCGTATACTTTGTTGAATTATTTTCTTCATTATTATTTATTTGACAATGCAAATTTATATATTAAATCATATTTAATTCAGGGCCTCAAAACAAAGTAAAAGTTCAGTACATATTTGTTAATTTTAGCTGAGTTAATAGTGATTTTTAAAAATCTGATAAATTTATATATATATGCAAATATGTATTTTATTTACTATGTATATTTGTATATATATCATAGTATTTTAAGGTAAATAAATTTCTAGCGTGTATGTTAGAAGCAGAAAAATAATACATCAGGATGATGTTTCATTAAGACTGCAATAATAACCCCTTCTCAGAGAGTTCTTTGTGCACTGACTCTACCATTTAGTGACTTGGTGATCTTGGCTGGATCACTTATAGTTTTGCAGTTTCATCTTTTCTCTTTCCTCAGGGGAAATCTCTTATAGGGTTTTTGTATGATTAAATGTTCATGGAAAGCTCTTTATAAAACTTAAGTAGCTATACAAATATAGTTGGCATTACAGGTAATAATCTGATTACAGGAAACAGGATCACATATTCTAACATATAAAGATACTTTTTCCCTCAGTAAATCAATGAACAAGTTAAAATGCATTCAAAAGATTATTCTGCCTTAGACTTAAGAGCAGTCTATTCTTTCTAGGGACTGTCAGTGACAGCAATGGTTTTTTTTCTCAGAATCACAGTACATTTAAGCTGAAAGGAACCTTGGAGAACATCCAGTTAAATGCCCTTAATTCCCCCTCACCCCATTTTATCATAATGTAAAGTTAAACATAAAGATAAAACAAAACTCTTTGGATGGTTTAAATGGATTTAACTTTGAAAACTATATGTTAAAATGGATTTAGATTCTACTAGGACAGAAATGAACCCTGAGATTTTAGATTCAAGAATAAGAATCAGATTTCCTAAGGGATTTTTTGGCAAGTAAAAAATGAAAAAGGATTCAAATAAAAAGTTGTTGGGTATATCTGACATATTATCATAATAATGTCTGGTAAAGTGTGCCCACGTAAGGAGATATACGGCCACTATCAAATAACATCAGAAAGGAGTGATGGTGGGTGAATCTGCAGAAAATGTGGAGACCATCACTGAAATTTCTCATTCTCTGTTTTCCATAAGCTTACCATGTATAGTTTAAATGCTTAAGTCCAACCTTTTACCACTGATGCCAAGCATGGTTCTAAGTTGCTGTTCCACATAATTAGTCAAGGTGTGTGCAAAGAATGGAAAATAATTATAATAATAACCTAAAAAAGAAATAACTAGGACTGTAAATATTTTATAAAAATAAACATAGACCACATTCTTGAGGCAAAAATATCTACTATTCATACCCTCCTTTATTATAGGATTTCCTAGTATTTAAAAAGATGTCAATTCTCTACTATTTACAAAGACTATTCTAAAAAGGGGTTACAGGAAAAAAAATAATTCATATGACTCCCTAAACACATACCAAGTACTTTTACCATGTTTGGAAACAAATCTTGCAAGCAAATAAGTATTTAACGATTAAGAACAGAATATAAGGAAGCAACTAGGCTTGTACCTATGACTAGCTTTTTAGCAACATGGTGTATGACGGAGTCACAATTTCACCATCATCTGAGAGAAGTAAATTAGTATAAAGCAATGTCCTATGCAAAGCTATGTTCCATGAAGTATAACAGGAGCAGTAATAATCTGTTTTGTTTCTGGTTGGTGTGTATTTGGATTACACTGGCTAAATCTCCTAGAGAGCTGGCTTAGAAGATAAGGTCTGTATAATAAAATGGGTAAGAGAAATCGTATAAGG
This sequence comes from Galeopterus variegatus, assembly GCF_000696425.1. Classification (NCBI taxonomy): domain Eukaryota; kingdom Metazoa; phylum Chordata; class Mammalia; order Dermoptera; family Cynocephalidae; genus Galeopterus; species Galeopterus variegatus. Next base: position 136,625 of record NW_007731707.1, read on the forward strand.
GGTGTTCTTTTAAGCAAGGCAAATGAGAACTTAAAGTTTGAGGGGATGTGAAAGGACAGGAGAATATAATATCATTTTTATATATGAAGATGAAATATTAATAAATGAATTTAGCAAGGTTCTTGGATACAAGGCAAATATATGAACGTCAGTTATATGTCACACAAATATTAAAAAATAAAATAATACAAAACTATTTATGAGTAGCATAAATATGTATACTCATATTTATGAATATACAGCAAAAGTATAAAACATTTTGGAGAGAAGCTGAATCCATTTATTTTTATTTATTTTTTTAAAAAAATGTTATTGAATCATAATTGATTATATATATTTTTGGGGTTCAATGTTGACATATGNGAGAAATCGTATAAGGGGTGTTCTTTTAAGCAAGGCAAATGAGAACTTAAAGTTTGAGGGGTTGTGAAAGGACAGGTCATGAAGTGATGGGTGACAGTGATATTATCTTTGAAGAAAGAAGACTGTGTGCTTCCTCTGGAGATGGAGCAAAGGAAGAGAGAATGAGGAAGGATACATAATATATTTATAGTGGAAATAAAGGTGCATGGCCAAAACATTTTCAGTTGGAGCAGATGGGATTTAAAGAAACTTAAGCCAGAGAGCTTTAATCTTCTCTGTAAAGCAGGGTGGGTCTTATGCATAGGAAGAAGAGAGGGAAGGTTGATGGCCCTAGTTATTGAGACAGTTTGGAACAGTGGCTGTGAGTCATACTACATGGAGGAAATATAAGGAGACAAAAGAAGCATTGGGCAGCACTGAGGACTAGCTGAGGTTAGAAATCGTGGTAGAGACAGTCAGTGTGTTTTCCATTAGACCTTATCAGAGAGGAAAGAAAACATGCATTGCAAGTAGCTCAGGGCAGGCGGTCAGTCAATTACAATGTCCTAGTGTGGGAAGCATTGAAATGATTCATAATAAAGCTCCAACCAGATAAGAAATAAATTACTCCATAAAAAGCCTCAGAGCTTATGAGACCAGTGAGAAGTATTAGAAGGGATGGGAACCCTCAGGGCCTAGGCCAGTTTAGGCTGGGGGCTTAGCCATGGTAAATTAACTTATAAATTGATAACCAAAAGAAAAAAAAAAGAAACAGAAAATGCATAACAAAGAACTCTTAATGGGACATAGTTGGAAACAGAATTACAATAAAAATATCAAAACTTGTTCAATGCAGTTAAAACCATTCTTAGAAGAAAATGTGTCCTTAAATGCATATGATAGAAAAGGTTGAAAATTAATGATGACAAGGAGATAGAAAAATCTATCAAATTAAACAGGAGAATATAATATCATTTTTATATATGAAGATGAAATATTAATAAATGAATTTAGCAAGGTTCTTGGATACAAGGTAAATATATGAACGTCAGTTATATGTCACACAAATATTAAAAAATAAAATAATACAAAACTATTTATGAGTAGCATAAATATGTATACTCATATTTATGAGTATACAGCAAAAGTATAAAACATTTTGGAGAGAAGCTGAATCCATTTATTTTTATTTATTTTTTTTAAAAAATGTTATTGAATCATAATTGATTATATATATTTTTGGGGTTCAATGTTGACATATGTTGATCAAATCAATATTACTAGCATATATATTGTTACAAATCATTCTTATTCTTTATGCCCCTTATCCAATTTCTCCCCATCCCTCATTCCCTCCCCCCTCACCCCTCTAATTACCCTAGAATTCTTCTCTCCTTCTGAAAGAGTAATGGTTACTCTGTTGATTTGTTGCCTAGATGGTCAGTCCAATGCTGAGAGGTGTGTTCAGGTCCCCTTATATTATCATAGAACAGATGCTTCTTCTGTCACTCTGGAATGAGCTTTGTGGACAGACATCCTCTTCTTTTCTTTGGTCTCTGCTGATGACTCTTCTTGTGTCAATAGACTCCAGTGGTTGGCGGACCATCTGCACAGTAGTTGTGGCATCCAGCTGCTTTCGCAGCAGCCATGGTTATTGTAGTGACTGTGGTGGGCCACCCATATGGAGGTGATGTTTTTAGCATGCTCCTTACCTAGTCGGTGGTGGTGATGGTGGTGTACCTCATTGTGGGAGGGGGTCCAGTCCCTGGCTCCAAGCCTCAGGACCCCAGGTGGGTCCCATGGCACTGGTGGTGTACCAGGTTGTGGGAGGATGGTCTGGTCTCTGGATCCATGCCTCAAGATCGTGGGCAGGCCCTATGGCACTGGTGTTGTGCCTGGTTGTCCCCCCTTTCTGGCTTGGTAGCCCAGGGGACTTCCAGTCCTTCTAAGTGGTCTTCTTTGGTGAAATGAGACCTTTACTAGTTAATATCAAACTTTGTCTCTGGTTGTGGGTACTCTGTTTTATTTTTCAATTCTGTATTGGATTATTTGCTGTTCCCACCACTTAAACTCTGTGCTGGAACTAATTTGTTGTCCTTTGCTTACTTCCGAAGTGGGGGAACTTCCTGTGGGACCAGTACTTGAGCTGTGTGGTTGAGCTAAATTGCTGCTTTGCTGTTGATTCCCTGGGGAAGGCTTTTTGTGCAGCTTAGGTTTTAATGGTTGACTTTATAGGACTTCCAGGTTTAGTGAAATCCAGTGCACCTGGGTTGCGTAGAAACACTGGTCTGGGTCTGAGTCTTTTCATCAAACTTCACCCCATGCAATTCTATATTCCTGACCAGTCTCCTCTGAGTAGTCCTATGCTGATTGGGGGGCAGATCAGCTGTCCTTGCTGTGTCCCAGTGTTCTTCTGATGGGCCTGTCTGCCCCACCACCTGTGCGGCAAACACTTCCCATTGGACAGGCTGTATGCAAGTCTCTTGCCATGACTCACTGGCCTCTGAGTGGTTCCTTTTTTTCAGTTGTTGTGGCTCCTTACTCCTATGTGGGTCTACCTATTAGTGGTCTTTCTGTCCTTAGGGCCACCAAGGCCCTCTTCTCCCCTGCCACCTCCATGCAACTTCATCTGAAGAGCACAGCTGTGGTTTTTGCTGGCTCCTGCTCTGTGTGCTCAGCAGCTCCTGCCTGGAAGTGGCCAGGGCTCGATTCGGTCGGAGAGGTATTTTCGGTCTTTCATTGTGGCTTCTCTGTCCTTCATGCACTCTGTAGGTCTCTCCTCCTCTTCCCTGGAGCTCTAGCAGCCCTAGCTTGGCTGTAGTTGCTTTTTAATAGTTGTAAATTAGTTTATTTGTGGGAGAGAGTGACACTGGGGACCGTCTATTCCACCATCTTGACCGGAAGCCTGAATCCTTAAATAAGTGAAAAGGTATACCATGCTTATGAATTGAAAGATTCAATACTGTAAAAATGCCAACTCTCCTCAAGTTGTTTTATAAGTTTAAGACAATCCCAATAAATCTAAATTTTTGTTTGTTTGTGTGTACTTTTGGAACTTGACAAGTTGACATTAAAATTTATATGCAAATGCCATTGGCTAAGAATAGGCTATTCTTGAAGAAGTATAAGAAGGGGGAGAAACTTTATCACATATCAAGGGTTATTTTAAAGCTACATTAGCTAAAACTTTTGACATTGCCTCATGCATAAGAAAATTGACCAATGGAACATAGCAGAGGCCAGTAAAAGACCCATACCTGTATAGACACTTAATTTATGACAAAGGTGTTTAGCAGAGCAGTGAAAAGTGGACAGTCTTCTTAACAAATAAATTTTGATTTCTATCTCACATCATCAAGCATTCACTTCCAGGAGAATTTTACATTATAATGTTATAGACAAAATAAATCCAGAAAATAATATCAGAAAATAATTTCATAATCTTAGGATAGAAGATAGAATAAAAATTTCTAAAATAGACACAAAATGCATTAACCATAAAACTTAGATAAATTAGACTTATTAATGTTACAAATTTCTGTTCATTGAAAGAAGTTAAGAAAGAAAAAGGGCAAGATGTGAGCTAGGAGAAGATAGTTTTAACACATATAATGAACACAGAGTATGTAGAGATATCCTAGGAATCACAAACAGAAAGACAGTCCATCCAATAAAAAAAAAAA
>NW_007731707.1:141067-146338 GCF_000696425.1 Galeopterus variegatus
GTATGTAGAGATATCCTAGGAATCACAAACAGAAAGACAGTCCATCCAATAAAAAAAAAAAGGACAAGATATTTGAACAGGCAATTAAAAGAGAATGTCCCAATGGCCAATAAACATGGGAAAAGGCACTCAATCTTATCAATAATCAGCAAAATCACAGTGAAATGACCTAAAATGTCTAAAATTAAAATCGTTGACAATGGCATGTGTTTCATGTATTGGTATGTGGAATAATTCCAGTGTCTAATGACATTACTAAAGAAAAAAATTGCAGTATAGTCCTACAACAGAATCCTAGTCAGCAAGAAAAATTAGCAAACTACAGATACTTGCATCAATGTGGAATCTCACAAAGATAATTTTATAAGTCAGCTACAAAAATATACATACTGAAATAACTTCATTTATATAAAGTTCAAAAGCAAGCATAACTGAAGTTTGGTGTTAGAAGTTAGAAAAGTGGTTACTTTTAGAGAGGAAGGAAAGGGTTACTAATTGGAAGAGTTCAAAGGGCAGGCTTTCAAGGTACCGGCTGTTCTATTTCTTGATTAGAATGGCGACTATGTGGATCACTCATTTTGCAAAAAATTCTTCAGCTGTACATTTGTTAGGCATACTTTTCTATATGTATCTTCTATTGCATCAAAAAAGTGAAAAACAAAACATATGAGTAGTATTGTTGACAGTGAATTTCTTGTAATCAAAACAATAAATTTTTAATGCAATGTTTCATATCTATTGCCATTAATAATCTTTTTGGACGTGTAGCCTTAGATTATAGAAACTTGTTTAATAATAACAATGACAAACAAGACAGTAAGGAATCAGGAGAAACTAAAAACAACAACAAAAAAACTATTGCATATATTATAATTCTTCAGCTTTAGAGCAGTTGCTCTTAGGTGCCTCCCTCCTTTTCTTATTTGCCCAGGAGTAGCCTGGGCCTGCTAATATTTCTAAAACACACCAAGGCTGTTTATTAGTGGCTTAGATTATTGGTCAGTTTGACTACCCCTAAAATGCAGGTGGAAAGAGTCACAGAAGGACATGATGTAGCCAGGATCCATTAGAAATATTAATAAAAGAAGAGCACCAATTTATTAAATGTAAATCCTCTGATCTGTTCACTGTAGCAAACAGCTGTTACTTTGTATCCTACTGAGGGCCTTGGGACCCAGTGGCACTAGCAGGTCTGCCTCTGTGTACATTTCTCTCAGCTGGTCAAATAAACAATTCCTCTCTCCTTCTGTAGAGAGGCAGGGTTGCTCCCAGTTGTCAAACTCAAATAATCCCCTTCAAACAGAGTTCCTGGCAAGTTCAAAGAAAACATGCCAAACCCCACTGCTCTGGGGGATAATAGACACCAAAAAGTGACTGCAGGAGTAGAAGTAAAAAAATGCCTCTGAAAATAAAACATTAACAAACCAAGCATTATTATAAATGTTTCTCCCCTCCCCCGTCCAATTCCCTTTTTCATAAAGTCAACCCCAATCCCCTGTGCCTCAGTCCCCTCTTTTCTACTGCATTTCATATTCCAGTAGTTGAAGTTCAAGTTTACTTAGTAGCATAAAATTTTACTTATACTCTTTTCCAACTGCATAAATGGACTTGAACACAGTGTAACAAAATCATAACACAAAGCAGGTGGGATTACATGTCAAAACATAGTTTGACTCTCATTTTAATAATCAGGGGAGATATAAAAAATATTAAACAACAGATAAGGCACAAATACTGCATGGACACTCACTAATCCATAAACAACTAATTCGCCATAAACAACTGGTACAACTAATACTTCATCATACCCTGTGACTGGTAGAAGAAACTGATTATGTTTTCAAGATTTGGAATATGTTTCTCAGTTTCTTGTCAGGCAACACAGTTTTTCCCTGTACCTCCATGCACTCCACCCCCACAGGAAAACAGGCATTATCTGTCATCCATCTATCAATCTATCTATCTAATTATGCTTGAGAAAATGTGGTCCAACATTTAGTTGATGTAGCGGGCAGGATTGAATGTATGTTTCAGTGGGTGAATCACGCCAGCAGTGAAAACAGCACAAGCAATGTAAAATGTCATGCTCACGTGTAAATATCATATGACTGCTATATCTATCATTTGATTTCTACCTTTATCCACAATGCATTTCCTGACTTGGTTTTAATAGGCCCCATGAGGCTTATTTCTCCATCTCAGGCAGGTCTTAAGCTTCAGAGAAAAAAGACTTCTGCTTATCTCACAGGGGTGTTTAAGTGTGCATGTGATCCCTTGCCAGAAAGCATTTGAGTTCATTGGAGAAAAGATACCATGTTAAAAAAAAAACAAAAAAAAAACAAAAAACGTGGTATCACAGTGGCTACGGATTTCACATGGTGATCCTCAGCCTTACCTTTGCTGGGCAGTATAACTCAGGCTTTCCTATCAATGAAATACCAGGTTTGACACCTAGGTTCTGGGAGAAAGGGGTATACTGGAATGAACATATAGCTAGGAATCAGAAACCCTGACATTTGTCATGAATCTACTTCCAACTAGCATTAGTAAATTCTTTCCTATCAATGAAATACCAGGTTTGACACCTAGGTTCTGGGAGAGAGGGGTATACTGGAATGAACATACAGCTAGGAATCAGAAACCCTGACATTTGTCATGAATCTACTTCCAACTAGCATTAGTAAATTTTTGTAAAACTCTTTCTCTCTCTGGCCACTAGGTACCTCATCTTTAAAATGAGGTAAAACTAGATACTAGATGAACTTGAAGGTGGCTTCCAGATCTAGCATTCTGTAATTCTGTGATTCAGTGTAATCATTCATACTGAAGAGGGTAAGAAGTTGTTTTTGAAAGTAAGTACCAGAATGGTGATTTAGGTGTTAAAGGTTCTACCTTCATTGAAATGCCTACTCTCATAAAATAATTAGGATTTAGCCCTCACAGGTGATTCAGGTATGAGAAAAGCCTTCCTTATACTATCCAAGCTGGTTTCTGATTACTCCAGCACATCATGATATTTACTTCTTTCAACTCACCATAATGTCATTTTTTTTTTCTCTGACTTTTAAAAAACATTTTTCTCCTCCAAGAGAATACAGGCTGTCTTGTTTACTGCTGAATCCTTAGTGCTCAGAGCAATGCCTGGGCTCAAAAACACATGTCAAGTGAAAAACTGAATACATGTCAAAACCATTTAATCAAATGTAGTATATGGCTAGATCTATTTAATAGTAAGATGGTTAATGAACACTAGTATGTGAAAGACTTTGTTTTCCTCAGATATGCCAAATGGAAAGACGTTTGTGCTGGAATCAGACCAATACCAATAAAAAGTATCTGGAAGTATTCCCAGCCTAAATCACTTTCGCCAGGTCACTGGAGAAGTACATGGCTTAAGTAGGATGAGGTTTTGTAGTAATTCAAGGAGAATAGTCTTCTGTTTTATATGACATGGCATTAAGTCAATAAAAGCTTTGCCTAATCCTGGAATAATTACTTTTGTTGACTGTGGTATTGTTTTAAACTATGTACAAGTCAGATGAAAATTTTAACAAAAATATCAGCTGAGCACTTGAATCAGTTTCATTTTGTGCTAATAATATGCCATTATATATAAATTATTTTATATTATGTTTTAGAAAAATAATCTATGTGACTGAGCTTAAAAGAAAATTTAGGGCATACAAAATGGCTTTTATAAGTTTTCTCAGCATCTGTAGTTTCAACATGTAGAAACTACTTGTTATTGCTATTTATTGTATGCATCTATTTTTAAAGATCCCAAGTTTAGCAGAATTAAAAATATGGATATCATCTGCATTGCTCCAGACCACTCTATCATAGAATACTCTGTTGAGTAATTTGTATATAGGTCATCAGGACTTTTTTAAGGGAATCTATAGTTATATTTTATGTAGTCAGAAAATTCACTGTTCCATGATGTCTTTTCTCAGGCCATCTTGAGAACTGATTGTCACACAATGATCCAATCAGCTGTGTGATTGATCTGATTCACTTCATCCATGGTATCTGGACCAAACATTTCAAGGTCAGGCTATTTCTGTCTGACATTGATGGACATGGCATACAACATCAAGGGCTAAAAGAAAGTCTATTATATCCCCAAACTATCCCACACCAAATACATTTCCATTGCTTTGCTAAATACTGTTAGCTCAATGATTTCAGTTGACAGCAGTCTTTGGTATGGAGTTGCTCAGTTAATGTGGACACTCAGTCAAATTGATGAAAATAATTATGGTGATAATGACTCATTAAAGAACTACAGTTTTGTGTTCAGAAAAGTGACCTGAATATAGGATTTGGAAGAAATTGTCTAATACCGAAATGAGCACATACCATGAATCCTGACAGCCATCTCAGAGATACAAAATGCCATCCAATTTCACGTGTTTCAAAACGAATGCACAGAACTTTGGAGGAGCCTTTGAATTTCTTGTCCTCTGAACAGTCAGTCTCAAATTCAGATTTAGTCTTTTATATGCCAGAGCTTTTGGCTGAAACATTTATCCAACAGATACATTGACTATTCACTATGGAATAGTCATTCTGAACAATCAGTCTCAAATTCAGATTCAGTCTTTTATATGTCAGAGCTTTTGGCTGAAACATTTATCCAACAGATACATTGACTATTCACTATGGAATAGTCACTCCCCTAGGAGCTGGGGACGTAGCAGCACATAAGTTAGACAAAATCTCATTCCTATTGGAGTTTCAATTCTACTGGGCAGAGATAGGTAAACATATTAAGCAAATTAATTAAATAGTGTATTAGAAATTGATAATGCTATGGAAAGAAAGCAGGATAGGGTGAATGGGGGATGCCTTGGGGTTGGGGTTTGTGTTTAAAATAGATCAGGGTAGACTGTTGGGAAGTGACAATGGGAGAGATTGATAAAGTCCCATTGGAAGGGAGGAGATCTGTGATATCTGTTGAAGTATGTTCCATGCAGATTGAATAGCCAGCACACAGGCTAGGAGGCTGAACTGTTCTAGTGTGTGAGAGGAACCATAAAGACGTCAGTGTGGCTGGAGTGCAGTGAAACAGGAAAGTAAGAGGAAGATATAATGTCAATTGTGTAGAACCTTGTAGACCATCATAAAGACATTGTCTTTTACTCAAAATGCAATATGAAGCTGATAAGGTTTTGAGCAGAAAAGTGACAATATATGGTTTATAGTTTAACTGACTTACTCTTTTCACCATGGGAGAAAAATAAATTATAGGATTTCAGGCTATGATAAAAG
>NW_007731707.1:147775-151571 GCF_000696425.1 Galeopterus variegatus
AAAAAAAAGTCTTTGCAGATATGACTAAATTAAAGATTTTGAGATAGGGAGATCATTCCAGATTATTGGGTGGGCTTTAAATGCAATCACATGTATCACAGAGGAAGATTTCACAGGCAGAAGAAAAAAGAAGTAGGAAGGACCACAGAGGCGGAGATTGAAGTGATGGCAGCCAGAGCCCAAGGATGGAAGCTGCTCCCTGAAGCTGGAAGAGGAAAAAGCAAACAAACAGATTTTCTCCTAGAGTTTCTGAAGGAAGTGTCACTTTGCTGTCACCTTAGTTTTTGCTCAGTGACATTGATTTTGGACATCTAGCCAGAACTTCCAGGACTGTAAGAGAATAAATTTCTGCTCTTTTAAGCCATCGGTTTTATGGTAATTTGTTACAATAGCTTCAGGAAATTAATACAAGTATACTCTTATTTTTATTAGAATTGTTTCAGAACCTGTAGTGATGCCCTATTTTTGCGTTTCTAATATTGATATTGTGTTCTGTCTCTCTGTCTCTCTCTGTTTCTCTCTCTTTCCTGATTAGTCTTGCCAGGGGTTTATCAATTTCATTAGTCTCTTCAAACAACTAGCATTTGAATTTGTTCCTTTGCTCTGTTTTACAGTTGCTTTCCATCTCATTTATTTATGCTCTTATCTTTATTATTTCCTTTCTTCTACTTTCTTTGTGTTCAACATTCTGTTCTTTTCTAATTTCACAAGTTAGATGTTAGGTCATTGATAGTTCTCCATTGCATTTAAAGCTACAAATTTCCATTTTCACTTTAACTGTATCCCACATAATTTATTTCATAAATTTATCCCATAAATAATTTCATTATTATCCATAAAATACATTTTCTAATATTAATCTTCTGTAACTTATAGGTTATTTATACATATTGTGTTTAGTTTTCAGGTTAAGCTCATTATTTTTACCCAGATGGTTCCCAATTTATGATGGTTTGACTTATTATTATTTTTTATGATGGTGTGAAAATGATAAGCATTCAGTAGAAAGTGGTTAAGATACTCTCCAGAAATGCTGGGCAGTGGCAGCGAGCCACCACTTCCAGTTAGTCATGCAGTCACTAGGGTAAACAACTGATACACTACAGTGGACTGTGCCTCCAGATGATTTTGGCCAGTTGTAGGCTAATGTATTTGTTCTTAGCACATTTAAGGTAGGCTAAGCCAAGCTGTAATGTTCTGTAGGGTAGGTGTATTAAATGCAGTTTCGACTTATGATATATTCAACTTACAATAATGTTATCAAGATGTAACTCCATCATAATTTGAGGAGCTTCTGTATGTTGATCTCAAGCTTAATTCAGCAATGGTCCTTAAGTATGCTTTGTTAGGATTTCAGTCCTGTGAAATGCATTGAGACTTACTTCATGGTCATCTAGTATGTTTTTTTGTAAATGTTCCACATACAATTGAAAAGAATGTCTATTCTGCAAGTGTTAGGTGTGATATTCTATATATTTCAATTAAGACAAGTTTCATAACTGCAATTCAAATACTCTCCACAATTTATTATTTTTGTCTACATATTTTGTCTACATATTAGTCACTATGTCTCTCTTTATTTCTAGTAATCACTCTTGTCTCAAAGTCAGCTATGTCTGGTATTTATGTAGCTATTCCAAATTACTTTTGGATAATTCTTGTGTAGTATATTCTTTTATCTCTTTGCTTTCAATCTACCTGCATCTATATTTCCTTTTACTTAACTGGAGTCTCTTGTATACAGCACAGAGTTGAGCATTAAGGTCTTTGCTCCTGTCTGATTAGCTCTGTCTTTTTAAAAAATTGAAATAAACACGTCACATGAGATCTATCTTTTTAACAATTTTTAATGTATAGAGTACTTTTTTGTTGTTTATTTTAATTTTAATTTATTGTTTGTTTTTATTTTTTATTTTTGGTGGCTGGTGGGTATGGGGATCCAAATCCTTGACCTTGGTGTTACATGGCAGTGCTCTAACCAACTGAACTAACCTGACAGCCCAGTATTGTTAACTATATGCACAATGTTGTACAGTGGATCTCTAGAATTTTTTCATCTTGCATAATTGAAACTTTATATCCATTGAACAGCAACTCCCCATTTCCCCCTTCCCCCATCTCCTGGTAATCACCATTCTACTTTCTGCTTCTATGAGTTTGCCTGCTTTAGATACCTCATATAAGTGGACTCATGTAGCATTTCTTCTTCTGCAATTAGCTTTATTCACTTAGCATAATGCCCTTAATGATCATCCATATTGTTGTATATGACAGGATATCATATCAAGTTCTTCGCCCATTTTAAAATTTGGTTGTTTTTTTAATTGAGTTGTAGGAGTTCCTTGCATATTTTGGATATCAACTCTTTATCAGACATGCAGTTTACAAGTATTTTTTCCCATTACATAGGTTGCCTTTTCACTCCATTGATTGTTTTCCTTTGCTGTGAAGAAGCTTATTAATTTAAAGTAGTCCTACATGTCTATTTTTGCTTTTGTTACCTATGTTTTTGGTGTCATAATCCAAGAAATCATTGCCAAGACCAAAGTAATTGTATATAGTTTCCTAGGAGCTCTAGTGTCAGATCTTACATTTAAGTTTTCAATTCATTTTGAGTTAATTTTATTGTATCTTATAAGTGTCCAATCTCCTTTTTAAAATGTGGATATCCAGTTTTCCTAAAACCATTTGTTGAAGAGGCTATTCTTTCCTTATTGTGTATTCATAGCACCCTTGTTGAAAAGCAGTTGATCATATATGTGTGAGTTTATTTTGGGGCTCTCTATTCTGTTTCATTGGTCTATATGTTTACCTTTATATCAATGCTATAATGTTTTAATTACTATAACTTTGTCGTACATTTCAAAATCAGGATGTGTGAGTCCTTCGGCTTTGTTCTTCTTTCTCAAGATTGTTTTGAGGATTCAGGGCTGTGGTTCCATAAGTATTTTAGTATTTTTTTTTTTTTTTCTATTTCTGTAAAAATATGTCACTGAGATTTTTATAGGGCTTGCATTTAATATGTAGATCATTTTGGGAAGTATGGACATTTTAACAATATTAAGTTTTGTAATACATGGACAAGGATGTCTTTCTGTTTATTTGTGTCTTTCATTTCTTTAATCATTGTTTCAATTTAGTTTTCAGTGTAGATAACTTTCACCTCTTTGGTTAAATTTATTCCCCCAAAGATTATTTTTTATGATTTCACTGTAAAAAGAATTGTTTTCTTAATTTCCTTTTTGGATTGTTCATTGTTAGTATATATAAATGCAAGTGATTTTTGTACATTGATTTTATATCCTGCCACTTTACTGAATTTGTTTATTAATTCTAACAGTTTTTTGTGTGTAGAATCTTTAGTATTTCCCACATATAAGATCATTTTATCTATGTACATAGATAATTTTACTTCTTCCTTTCCAATTTGGATGCATTTTATCCTTTTCTTGGCTAATTGCTTTGGCCAGGACTTCCAATATACTATGCTCTAATATTGAGTGAATATATATTTATTATATCTTCTTGGTGAACTGATGTATCTATAATTAGGTGATGTCCTTCTTTGTCTCTTTTGGCTTGTTTAAATTTAAGGTCTATTTTGTCTGATAAAAGTATGGCTGTTCTTGCTCTTTTTTGGTTACCATTTGCATAGAAGGTCTTTTTCCATCCTTTCACTTTCACCTATGTGTGTCTTTAAGTCTAAAGTGAGTCTCTGTAGGCAGCATGCAGTTGAGTCTTTTTGTTTGTTTGTTTGTTGTTTGGTTTTTAAAGCCTATTCAGTCAGTCTATGTCT
>NW_007731707.1:151627-151839 GCF_000696425.1 Galeopterus variegatus
TCTTCTTTCTCAAGATTGTTTTGAGGATTCAGGGCTGTGGTTCCATAAGTATTTTAGTATTGTTTTTTTTTTTTTTTTCTATTTCTGTAAAAATATGTCACTGAGATTTTTATAGGGCTTGCATTTAATATGTAGATCATTTTGGGAAGTTTGGACATTTTAACAATATTAAGTTTTGTAATACATGGACAAGGATGTCTTTCTGTTTATTT
>NW_007731708.1:0-2892 GCF_000696425.1 Galeopterus variegatus
ATTTTCATTATAATTTAACTCAAAATATTTTCCATTTTCACTATGATTTCTTCTCTATTCCATGTACTATTTAGAAGTATATTTTTAATTTTTGAACATATTAAAGTTTTCTAGTTATCTTTGTTAAAAAAATAAAAATAAATAAATCAACCAGTTTTGAAGCTTGACATGTTTGGGGATATTTTCTACTACATGAGCCTGTAAATTTTCTTTATTATTTAAGCCACTTTAAATCAATGTCTTTTACTAGAAAAATATAAGCATCCCAATAGATTAAAAAATTATATATTTTAAAACAAAATTACAATATAAAAAATAAAGTTTTTTATCTTGCTTTTTCACTTACCAAGAGCACTTTCCTATGTCATTACATAATCATTATAAATTTAATTTTATAGGTACATTATTCTATATTGAAAATGCATCGTAATTTACTTAACTATTCACATATTTGGGGTATTTAGATTATTTTCATTTCTCACTATTATAAATAACATTGAGGTCAACATCTATAAACAACCCTATTTAGTTCCTTAAGATAGATTAGAGAAGTAAAATTACTGGTTCAAAAAAAAAAAAAACCTTTTTGAAGGTTCTTGATATTGCCAAATTGCTTTCTAGAAAAACTAAATCAATTTATACTCCCATTAGCATGGTACGAGAGAAGCAATCTCACAACAACGTAAATCACAGGCAATTTAAGATAAAAAAATGTTATTCTCGTCTTAACTGCAATGTTTTTGTTACTAGTAATGCTATGCTTCCCTTTGTTTACTGGCCATATATATTTTTCTATCATAAATTGCCCATTTGCGTTCTTACTAACTTTTTAATTAAAGTTTTTTTATATTTCCCTGCCCACTTGTAGGACTCTCAGACTAATAATTGTCTAATATGTGAAATAAACTTTGAATTCATAATCTATTATAATCCTCAAAATGATTTCATTAGGTAGTTTTGATTAAACACATCTTACAGTGGAGAAGATGAAGGCTCAGAGGTTAAGTACCTTTGTAATAGTCATCGGGGTGTGTTTCAAGTTCAAGAACAGGTGCCCACACACAAATACCAACTTGCTACTTGCCATTTAGAGTGACTTAGCCATCATCTAGACTGTGCCCTTTTTCCTACAGGTGAGTCTTTATATCTGGGGAATCGTCTTGTTCTCCATGCAAAAGAGATGCTGGTAATTCATTTTAAAAAGATGAAAATGTATTTTTTTCACTAGATATGTTTCCTATTCTTTTGATGACACTCATAACCTCATCTCCCTGAGAGTGCCCTATTTCCCACTGTCAGAATGTCACCCAATGTGGCAACTGTATCTGTAAATATAGATGTCCTAATGCATAAAATCCAGCCAATAGCTGACTGTACCACCTGCTTCTTGCTTGTTAGCAATTGCAGGGGTAATTGTATTCCAAGCTCGAATTGACAAGTGATACAAGAAGTAGCAGGACACTTCAAGCTCCCGTTTTGGTAGAAATTATAAAAGTAATTCAAAGGAGGAAACTGGTGGGGTTTATCAGGGTGGGGAACTATAGAGCAACGGTTTTGAAAGTTTGTGTAAGCACCACCAGGGAGATTTTTAAAACCCTATACTTATACCATACCCAATACCAGCTAAATTAGAATCTCTGAGGTGGGATTCAGGAAGCAATATTTCTTAAAACTCCACAGAATATTCCAATGTACTAACAACTTTGAGCACTAGGGCTATAGAATCACACCTCTAATTTCCTGTCTTGAAAAGGAAACTTGGCACTCAGACATCCAGGAAGGCTCCAGGAAAGGGAGAAAAGAGGACATGGTGGGGAGAGCCTGGTGAACTGGCAAAACCAGCAAGACTACGCTGGGACTGTATCTTCACTACATGCCTCAACTCAAGGATGTCTTTTAATTGAAGAGATATCTGCACTGTCATGTTCATTGCAGCATCATTCACAAGAGCCAAGATATGAAAACAACCTAAGTGTCCGTCCACAGATGAATGGATAAAGAGATTGCAGTGTACACACACCCACTGGTGCATGCAAGTACAATGCAATATTATTCAGCCTTAAGAAAGATGGAAATCCTGTCATTCGTGACAACATGGATGAACCTGGAGGACATTATGCTAAGAGAAATAAGTCAGACACAAAAAGACAAATACTGCATGATCTCACTTATATGAAAAATCTTTAAAATAAATAAATAAAACTCATTGAAGCAGAGAGTAGAATGGTGGTTACTAGGGACCAGGGGATGGAAAGGGGAGATGATACTGGTTAAAGGGTGCAAACCTTAAGCTATGAGACAAATTAGTTCTGGAGATCTAATGTACTACATGGTGACTATAGTTAATAATACTGTATTGTGTACTTGAAATTCACTAGAAGAGCAGATCTCAAGTGTTCTCACCACTAAGGGGGGAAAAAATGGTAACTATGCCCAGGGACAGATATGTTAATTAGCTTGATTGGGGTAATTATTTCACAATGTATACATAAATCAAAAGATCACATTGTACATCCTAAATATATTCAATATTTATTACTCAATCATACTTAAGTAAAGCTGGAGAAAAAATAAAACAGAACAAATAAAGACACATGCATTTTTAAAAGAGTAAGAAATATCCTTTTGTTTAGGTGACATATGTTGAGATTGTTCCACCAGCCTTTGGGAAAAATCATGCATTAGAAAACTCAGCTCCTAGGGCCGGCTTGTGACGCACTTGGGAGAGTGTGGTGCTGATAACACCACGGCAACGGGTTCGGATCCCTATGTAGGGATGACGGGTTAGCTCACTTGGGAGACCGTTGTGCTCACAATTACCAAGTCAAGAGTTAAGATCCCCTTACTGATCATCTTTTTTTTTTTTTTTTTTTTTTTTTTTTTTTTTTTTTC
>NW_007731708.1:3480-15691 GCF_000696425.1 Galeopterus variegatus
TTTCCGTGTCCGGCAATGGATCGCAACCCTCAGTGTTGCCCCTGTACCAGACCGGGGACCGGCAACGGGATCGCAACCCTCGGTGTTGCTCCCGCGCCTCGCTCAGCCAGTGAGCGGGAACCGGTCTGTATGTGGGATCCGAACCCTCGGGCGGGAGCGCCGCCGCGCTTCCCAAGCGGTGCACTATCCAGTGCGCCATCGGGCCGGCCCCTGATCATCCTTTTTTAAAAAAAAAATAAAAATAAAAAAGGAAACTCAGCTCCTTGTCTGAAGAGAAGGGTGTGGGTCAAATACTGAAGTGTGTCCTTGGCTTAGAATCCAAGTAGTAGGAGATGAGGCTTATTTTTTTTTTTTTTACTAGAAATCTCCTCTGGGCCCATGAAATAGACAGAAGCTTGAAGGTGGGCAAGGCCCGGGAACCCTCCAGTAACTGTGCACTCTTGGCTGGTCCTTCTGAGGGAGACAATCTCCCACAGTCTGAATAAAACCCTAGAAGAATGCTTCCCCCACCCCCACCAAACAAACCAAAGAAAAAGGGCAAACACGCTGAGGTGTCTACCAGCTGCTGTACACAGTGAGCTCCTTTTTCTCCCTTGCACCTTTGCTTCCCCTCCCTCCTCCACAGTGGGCCCTCTCCTGCCAAAGATTCGATAGAAGCTATTTATGCACAAATACGAGGATACTTTAAAAAGCTCATGGAACCTTGTAATTTTATTTTCCCACAAACTTTTTGAAGTAACCCTCGTATGCTTCAACATTCCTGTTGTCCCAGAAAAGTCTTTCTCCCCCGTGATCATAAGTTTACCTGAAATAAGCTCTTTCTCTATGGCCATACATTTTCTACTCTCTCCCATCATTTGTAAGCAACTAGATCTTAAAATCCTCTGGTGCAGAGCATGCACCACAATTCTCAATTTGCAGATAGAGCAGTCAAGAGGCATTCCTAGGGCCCCAAAGCTACTCAGTGGATGAGCCGAGATGCACCTGTAACCACAGAGATAGACAGTAGCTCACACACAATCAGAAAGCAGATAGGGCTCAGAGATAGAGATAGAGATGAGAGAGAGGGAGGGAGGGAGAGGGAGAGGGAGAGGGAGAGGGAGAGGGAGAGAGAGAGAGAGAGAGAGAGAGAGAGAGAGAGAGAATGAGAATGGAGATTCTGGAAAACACAGAAGAAAAAGATTCCAAGTCAGGAATAGAAGGGCCTTACTTGTACTGATATCAGAGTAAAGAACCTGGAGGCAGGTTTGAGCATCAAAACCTACTGATAGGGTGGTGCTGGGTCATTTCCACCTCTCTGTTTCCCTGCTGTATACCTGCTGGGACTAGATCAGAGATGATGGATGAGTTTCATTTTGTGTGCCAACTCCAATCAGTCAGGAGTCACTTAAGCACTGTATTGACGAGGATTTGAGGCTACACCTGGGCTCATAGAAAAAGACTACAGTGATGGATTAGCAATGTCTGCCATGGATGTGGGTGAGAAGAATTAACTGCATGATGCCAGGTGTTCTCCATCTCTGAAGTAGATCGCCTGTAAATTCAAATTTCAGCTCTAACATTCTATGATTTCACACAACCGTAACAAAAATGCAAGATCTTTTCTCTAGACCACATTTTTTTTTCTGTAATTGTGGCTTTTACCTGCCATCATTGGATATAAGAGAGAAAAATGTGATACAAGAAATATTTAAGGAGGGAACATTTGGGGTTTTTCTTCTTTTCTCCTAGAGCCTCTAGAAATATGAACATTTTGGAGAGCTAGAGGCTGCTTTGTGCATCCCTTGGAGAATGGGAGAAGGGAGACAGCTGGAAAAATTTAGGACAGTTGTAAATTATTTAGGACCCTTTGCTTTACTTGTACTTTCCAAAAGAACACAGGCACCAAGGTTTCAGCCGCATGCACTCTGCTCACTCAATATGAAATATGGAGGCTTAGGCTGTGAAAATGAAATAACCACAGCATGTGCTCAGAAACATCTGAAAGCTGGAGTTTAGTGATTTGTGTTATACAGTACAGGTAATCTGTCCTCCAGGAGCTGAAATCTGTGAAGGAATAGGGATGGTTGGCAAGGAGTTCAGACCCATGGTGTTTAGAGGATGGTGATCTTTGGGAAGAGAATTCTCTAGCCTCGGGTCTGGTATGAGGTTGCCTTGGGGCTCTAGCCCTCTTATGGCCTTATAGCAGAGGCGACTCCATAATGAGACGCTCTGGGATTGGATAGTTAGATCCTAAATATTCCAGAATTCTGTTCATTTCATTCTGCCCCTCCACGGCTGCCCTGGATGAGGACCTACCTCATCACCTTTCACCTAGACTCTGACTCAGGTCTTGCCTATTTCCTCCCTATCTCTTGTCTGATCCTCTGGTCTATCCTCAACATTGCAGCCCACACTGACCTTCTCAAAGTGCACACCTGACTGTGTTGCTCCTGTTTAACACCCATGGATGACTCCTTTTATCTTTAGTTAAAATCCCTAGGTATTGAAAACATCCTAAGAGATCTGACTCCTACCTGAGACTTTAGACCCCACTTAAAATGCTGGCTAACTGCTTAGCCCTCCGTTTTATTCCCTTCTGTATTCTTCTGTCCTGCCAGATTTACCATACTTCCCTACGATCATCTATTTGTCTCTCTACTCTTCCAGACAGGAGCTCCTTGAAGATAGGAACCACATCCTAGTCATCTCTAATTTCTATCTTATAACCACGTGCCAGGCACCCTACAAATCTTAATTGAATAAAACAAGTGAGTGAATGAATGAATGAATGAATGAATGAATACAAGGAAAGTACCTACCTTATACAAGGTTCCTATTCTTTAGCAAATTTACACAAAGGAAGTTCTAGTGCATCTTAAAAAGATTAAATCAAAGTCAACTTGAAATTTAAAATGGTATACATAACAGTCTATCTGTCCCTTTTCTAACTAATCTTCCCATTTTGAATTATTAGAAGACTAATAAACCTAGCACTCATTGGATAAGGATTTTAGTGGGAGGGAGGGAAAAAATTGGGGAGGAGAAGGATAGATTGACTGACCAAGAAATGATAGTTCCTTAGTACCTGCATCCTGCCTGCAAATTTAACTTATGGGATTTCAGTTTTTGTCCAGATTTCTTCATTCTTTTTACTCCTTGAATACTGCTTAACTCCTCTGTGTGTGTGTGTGTGTGTGTGTGTGTGTGTGTGTGTGTGTGTGTGTGTGTGTGTTTAGAGTAGAGAGTAAGATCCTCTTGTTTTTCTTTTGGCAAAAGAAATATTGACATTTCATTTTGTAGAAGAAATTATATGATTGTATTAAGACTATAAATGGATTTATCTGGTTTCAAATGCTGCTGAAGAAAATTATTTCTGCTCGATTCTTGACATTTTTGTGTTCCAGAAGGAATTCCCACTTAGTCTAATTAGGCTCTCTCTCTTCTGTCTTCTTTACTGGGTCTCTGTTACTCATTTGTTTCCAGCTGGGTGATGCATTACAGAGGGTGTTGCAATTACTTTTATTTTGTAGGCATCCTCACCTGCTGGCGGACAGTGAATGCTTACCTAAGTCAGGTTGCTGATCTCTACTGACCAGTGGCCTAACACCTCTAATATGCTTGTTCTTCTCTTACCTCATTAGGAAATACAGACCCACACCAAACAATACAAAGGATATCACCAAATATAAGTTTCCTAAAGGACCAATGTACTAGAAGTAAGGAAGTAGGGACTCAATTTTGTTT
Source organism: Galeopterus variegatus (assembly GCF_000696425.1). Taxonomy (NCBI): domain Eukaryota; kingdom Metazoa; phylum Chordata; class Mammalia; order Dermoptera; family Cynocephalidae; genus Galeopterus; species Galeopterus variegatus. The sequence goes on from NW_007731708.1 coordinate 7,207, forward strand.
TTACCCTTCTCAAACCATAGAGTTTATTTAGCACGAGTTTTCTCAATCGGATCATCCTTGCCCACAGCAGTTCTTTAGCTGGCTGTTCCCAGCCGTCACTGTCCTGAACACATCAGCAGCTCACAAGAATTTTCAACTAGAGACATTGAATAATTTATCATCCAAATTAGGGCACTTTTGGAAGTCAAAATGGGTACTATTATAATTACACCAGGAAAACAAGTGTGGACTAGGGCTGTCTCGATCAATAACCCTATCAATAACTTACCTAAGCATTTTTATATTCCCTGTTAACCCTGATCCACATCACACAAGTCCCTGGAAGTAGGCTTTGTGATCAGGTCCCCTGAGATATGATCCAGTTCTCACTCTGGTTCTCTCACTGTTCACTCCACAGCACCCCAAGCCCTCCAGTCAGAGGCTTGCTTGATCATGGCTGCTTGTGTCATTGGGTTCCCCCTTAGACTATAAGGCAGCAGGAATTGGGTCTTTCTTATATCCACAGCATTAACAGTTTCTAGTATACAGTAGGCCCCTAATAAATACTTGTATTGCACTTGAATAGAGAGTACCTACCATGTAATATGGCTCAAGAAAGATCTTTGGATCATGGTGATAAAGATAACAATACAGCCATTCATTCGTTCATTCACTCATTTTCTCATTAACTTAAATAAATATTTATTGAGCACTTACTATATACAAACCACCATACATATCTTCATGTGTATGCAAACTAAGGGGTATTGGTCTCTATAACGTTGTTTTACATGCTCTTCTAAAGTGAACAAGCTGATATCCTGTGGATCCTATGCCTTTTAATTCCTAAGTTTTCATTTTCCTTTTGCTGTTTTTGCTGCCCAAACACTATGCCTATTTTCCAGTTATAAAGGTTGTATTTTTTCCTAAATTGGGTCAGTGAATTTTGATCCCGATACACCACAATGGGATAATATGATAGATTAAGCCTAGACAGTCACAATTAATTCCTAAACAGACTTAATTTAATTTCCCTTCTCCAATAAACCCAATTTACCTCAGTGGAGGTGTGACACGTTTGATTAGACGCAGTGACGCTGAGAGCAGCCAGCCTTACACAAAAAGGGCTGTGTGTGCAGAGTGATAAGAGATCAAAGCTGAGCACGATTCCTCAGCAGCGTGATTAGTTGTAATTCAGCAGAACCTCCAGTTCAGTTGTCACTCGGTTGCTCTTTAATTGGAGAAATAATTACGTTGAGAGGAGGTAGGGATGGAGAACCAGGGTCAACCCTGGCTTAGCATGGGAATTATGAAGAGAGAAGAGACTAGTTTAAGGAAATAATCTTTCTAATTCCTGAGTTCTAACTCCATGTCTAAGTGGTCAGAATTCAACTCCCATGGAGTCCTGCTGAGAAGAGAATGACAGTGCTGCAAAGACAGCCATTATTCTCAAGAGCATTTAAAGACACTGAGCATCTAAGTCACTATTTATGCAAATTGGTTTTTTCATTGAACGAGTGTTAAGTACCTATCTAGTGCTTGGGGCATTGAATTTAGGACCACACTGTTTTGATCTGCTCTGACTGTAAAGGGTAGAGAAATTAATAAGACACACCAATTCTTTGACCAGTTCTCAAAAGCTTTAGAGATTGAGGGTCACAGACTGGATTTCCCCCATCCAGTCATCATCAGTTAATTTCTCCCAAAAACTTTCAGATATTTAAGCACTCATCCTTCGTGAGGGTATCTTCATTAACCCACCTCTCATTGCTTTAGTATTCTTCCTATGACATGATAAAGACAGCTGATTCTGAATTTTTAATTCCTTGCTTCTTCTGCCCTGACAAGCTGTGCAACCTTAGACAAGCTACCTAACTTCTCTGAGCCTAAGTTCCTTCTCAAGATGAATGAGGATACTATGATTTGCCAAATGAAGATCAAATGAGGTAAGTAACAAAAAGTACCACTTCGTATGTTTTCATAGAACATATGCCTTTTTTTCTGGGAGTTGCTACAGTGACAACTGTCAGGCCCTCACACACTGCCCATGGAAATATTTCAGACAATTTCCAGATTAAGCAAGAAAACATCATGATCAGGGATCCTAAAATGATAGCAGGAGAAGGAAAGATAAAAACACCTCTTATTGTGACTCTGTTGAAAAGAACTGACTTTTAATTAAGTAAAATGATGGGAGACACCATGCATTTCCGGGCAATTATGGAGCACCGTAGGGGATGTTGTAAAGTGGAAAGCTGCAGACTGAGTGACTTCAGAAGTTCTCCAGTTCCCACTGAAACATGGAGCCCGGGGTGTCTTCTTGCCGATAGGAAGCAACATTTGTCAATGAAAATAAGAGAGAACTCTGGTGGCAAGACCAAGAAGGTCATCAGAGGAAAAAGTTGATTTCTTTTAAGTGAACAGAATGATTCAGAGCTCTTTCCACCTGGTGCTGAGTACACACTGCCTACATCCTGATCTGACTGACGTGCTGAATATCTTTTCTGCAGCCGGCTCTATCCATGTTAGCACCAGGGCCAGCGAAAGCAGGGCAGGGCGTGTGCAAGAAGGGATGCAAGACCTGGAAAGCTAAGGCTGACTGCGAGCCCAGGAGAGTGAATCAGCAGAGGGAGCTGCAGAGGAAAGGAAAATCCAGAGCAAGTCCAGAATCTAGTGATGGTGGCAAAGGTAGGAACCAGAAAGATTATATTTCAGTGTCTCCTCATTTCCTCCAAGCAATACCCTCTTATGTGCCAGGCATTGTGCTACGTGCTTCATATTAATAAAGTGACGTATGGCTTATTATACCTATTTAATAGAAAAAGAAACTAAGGCTCAAAGGGATTAACTATACATGTTTATGAATTTCACCAAAGTTACAGAGCTAGTAAGTGATAAACGAAGATTTCAATGCAAGTGTTTGATTCAAAAAACACACTCATGATCACTCTGCTATTGTGAGATACAACTGATGTGTTCAGTCAGATTCAAAATTTGAAAGGGAGGCAAGTTGAGGTCACAATGTACACAAAAAGTGAGAATGAGGCTACAATTTGGGTTAGAATCCCAAAAGTTTAGCTAAAATTTGAACAATCGATTGAATAACTATGTAAAGCCAAAGCAGGCAGATGGTCCAGATGCATGAAGGTAGTTGAATAGGAGTTGGGATCCAGGCAAGGAGACCAGGCAGCCAGAAGAACCCATGCATTGGGTCAGCTATTTGCCTTAGCCCGGGGGCTTCTGTACGTTCCCTGCTCAGAAAGGTCCTACCTCAGGCCTTTTTGAACAACTGCCTGAAGAGTTTCTTTGCCTTGTCTGCCTGGAGAACTCTTACTGGTTCAAAGGCAGACACTGAAAACCAGCAACCCACAGCATCCTGCTGATGGGTTTATTTGTCCAGCACGATGTTCTTTAAGAGGTTCAATCTGAATGACTTTGGAGAGGACAAGTGTTCTCCAGTTGCATGATGCCTCTCCTCTCCCTATAGTCCTCTATCTGATCACTTTAAATGTTTATTTTTTCTGCTTGGTCCCTGGAAACACCTGAGCTTGTAAGCCCAGTTGTCTCCTCATCCATGAAGGTGCCCCAATTGCCGTGTCAGAACCACACGCCTTCCTCCGCACACCCCCGGCACTGTGCACCTCTCTGTCATAGAGCTCATCACACGGTTGTTATGCATTTTTGTTTTTCTCTCATATTAAACTGTGAGTCCCTGGAGTACAGGCTCCCAGCCTTGTTCATTTTTCCAGCGCCCAGCATAGTACGTGGAACATGGAAGCAGCTCAATGAATGTTTGGTCAGTGGATGAGTATCTAGGCATTGGAGGACTTCCCTGCCAAAGCACAAAAGGTGAGACCCAGGGACACGATGACAGTGGAGATGGCAGCTCATTAGCTGTGCTCACAGAAATGTAGATGGCCAGTGCCATATTTAGCCCAAGACTGAGAGCTGGGGCCTCAGATGATTGCCCTCCTGCCCTGTGTATGCTGCTGATTGCAGCAGAGGTCCCAGCATTTGGCACAGGTGCTCATGGCTGGGACTTTCACAGTGGCACACAAGCTGGTGGTAGCCATCCTGGAACTTTCTCTATTTCCAGCTTCTCCCAGAGTGTCTATTAGTCTGCTCAGGCTAAAGTCTGCACAGACTGTATAGCTAAAACAGCAAAAATTTATTTTCTCACAGGTCTGGAAGCTAGATGTCCAAGACCAAGGTGTTGGCAAGTTGGCTCCTTCTGAGGCCTCTCTCTTTTGCTTGTAGATGGCTGCCTTCTCATTGTGTCTTCACAAGGTCTCCCTCTGTGTGTGCACATGTCTGTGTCCAAATTTCCTCTTCTCATAAGGATACCAGTTATATTGTATTAGGGCTCACCCTAAAAACCTCACTTTAACTTAACTACCTTTTTAAATACCTTATCTTGAAATATGTCACATTCTAAGTTATGGGGGATTAGGACTTTAACACATGAATTTTAGGGGGTTCACAATTCAGCCTATATCGGAGTACATATGGTTAGTGGTACTCAGCTTATATGAGCCTGGGCAGAGTATCCAGTCATACTACACATGCGTGTACACACACACACATACACGCTCACACGCCCATGCCACTCCATAGCCATTAAAAAGTCATGCAGATTAGCTTCCACAGAAACTGTGGAAGATACACATGGCAGTGAGTGGTACAGGTACGAAGATGTGGTGAAAAAAAACCCTGGATTACTAAGTAGGAGGTTTGGGATTGAGCCCAGCTGGGATAATAATAACGGTGTAAATTTAGGCATGTAGATTAGCTTGTAAGAGGTACATAGTGGGATGGTGAGGAAGAGCTAGAGAAAACATAAAGTCCAACTCAAAGAAGCTTAAATAAAAAGGGTATCTTATTGACACATGTAACAGGAAAAAAAATGGGTAAGTTGAGCTTCAAGAATGGCTGAGTCCAGGTCTTCGGGTAATATAATCAGAAATGTTTCTCTTCGTCTATTAGCTTTGCTTTTCTTTGCATTGATTTCATGCTCCGATGAGATCTCTTCAACTAATGGCCCCCAGAAACCAGGCTTATGCATCCCTGAGTTCAAGTCTAGCTAACAAGAGAGCATCTTCTTAATAACCCCAGAGTCATGGGATTACCTCTGATGAATGTTTTGGGTCACACAATTACACCTGAACCTGGAGGTTAAGTCAGCTGATCTTGAATTTCATGGAGGACCACTGGGCTTTGTCCTCGGTCCTCTATTTTCTATGTACAATTCTTTCCTAGGTGATTTCACCTAATCCCACAGCTTTAAGTATCATCTATATCTTGAAGATCCCCAGCATATACTTATAGCTATGACCTCTCTCCTGAACTCCCAGCTCATGGATCAAACTGCCTCCTTCACACATCCGTACTGACGTGTCCATTCTTTATCTCAAACTTGAATTTTCAAAATAAAAATGTGGATTTTCTACCCCAAGCCCACTCTTCTCTTAATCTTGCCTGTTTCATGAAAGGGCACCACCATCCAACCAATTGCTTCAAACAGAGTCTTGACTCTTCCCTAATTCTACACTCCAAGTTCAGTCCATCAGCAAGTTCTTTCAGCCCCTCCTTCAAAATACATTTCACATTACCCCTTTTGTAGTATCCTAACTGCACTCTCAGCTTCCTCCTTTGCAAAAGATATAAATACCTCTCCTACTCAAAACCCTCCAGTGGTGTACACTTTTTCAGAATGAGATCCAAATCCTTTCTAGGATTCACGAGGTCCTACGTGACACAGTCTCCACCCTTACCTCTCTGCCCTCATCTCATCCACTCACCCTTCCTTGCTCCCTCTCCTTTGCCAACACTGATCATCCTGCTATTTCTTGAAAATGCCAAGCTAGGTGCCACCACAGGGTCTTTGCACTTGTGTTTCCCTCTGCCTGGAACACTCATCCCCCAGAACTGTCACCTGCTCCCTCAGATAATAGTTCTGGAGCTATAGTTTGCTCCCTCACCTTATTCAGTGTTCTGTATTAGTGAACTTCTAAAAGAAGAATTTTCTGACACATATTCCTCTTCTCCAGTCTTTCCCTGTCACATTTTATTCCTACGTTACATCTGTTGATAACGTTTACCTCTCCCATAAATTATATATTTATGTGTTTATCTTCAGTCCTCTCTGGTAGCATGTAGACTCCACGGAGGCAGGAATCTTGTCTGTCCAGCACCCCGTTATATCCCTAGGACCTGTAACAGTGCCAAGCTTATGGCGGGGACTCTGTAAACACTCGCTGGAGGAGAGAATGAACTGATAATGGAGGATGAGTAGTTATCTAAAAAAAAGGAGGGGGGGACGATTTTATTGGAATAAGGAGAAATGAATGTTGGGCAGATATGACACTTGCTACACTACATCTTTATATAAAAATATCTAATAATCAGGTCGACCCATTTTCTGAGAAGTCTCAGTACCTAAGAGGTGCCATATACAGTAACACACATAAGAGCCCAACCTACTCCTAACTCACCCAAAATACTAGATTTATTTAATCATTTAAGTTCAGGAAAGACTACTGAGGTCGATTGCAGCTAAGGCTCGGGGCTCAGTACCTAAGAGGTGCCATATACAGTAACACACATAAGAGCCCAACCTACTCCTAACTCACCCAAAATACTAGCTTTATTTAATCATTTAAGTTCAGGAAAGACTACTGAGGTCGATTGCAGCTAAGGCTCGGGGCTGTACAGACTCTTGACTAAGAAGTTCAAAAGGGAACTAGGAGCTAGTGGAGGAGAGAGCAGGACCCACCCCCCAAAAGTGAAGCTGCACTGCACGGCCCTTTGTCCTGCGCTTCGTTTTAGCTTCAGAACATTTTAATTGAGTATTTTCACTTTCACTTGTTATACAGGAATGACAGGATGGGTATTTAGGAAGGCATAGGTAACGAGTCTATCATTCTGAGTGGAACTAATTTGATTTTATACATAAAAGCTGAACTACTTAGAATACATGAACTAGATCATTCTCTTCTCTTCCTATAAATACAACAGAGCAGCCTAACCTATTTTCAGATTACGTGACACCCTTTTTTCCTCCTGAAGTTTGTATTTAGAGTCTGATTTTAAGAGCGGGTGATCAGCAGTGTGACCTCATTTGCAGTGATGAAAGCCTGACATTGTTTTTTGCCTGTTTTCTTTATTCTCTTTCAATCAATTGCCTTGAGATTTTCGAGATAGTTTTCATTGATTCCCAAAATCTCTCTTTCCACCCTGCTATCAATACTGAGTTCAAGGTTACCGGAGGTAACATTTGTCTTATTGATGTAATTCCTTCTTCTTTTTTCACTAGCCTAGCTTGGATCAATTTTATTAATAATACAACTGGTATCTTTCCACGCCCTTCCCCTCCCTCAATCCCCAAGTACATATCAACTTTAACCTCTCCCTTAAAATCATTCACTCCTTCTCAGAACGTTCTGAAAAACTGCTCTCTCAAGAATAAATCTTCCCTTGATTATCTCTGAGCTGAGGGTATTCAACGTTCAATGTTTTTAAAACTGCATGGTGTATTTAGAAAGGCACAAGTTTAAAAAGTCTTTCTTTCCAGTGTTTACAAGTTCTTTTCATTGCACAAGGTTCTAAAGTCCAATCTCACCTTATTTGTCTTTCTTCTATGATAAATCATTATTTTTATATATTTCAAATCTCTTTCTCTGTTATAAGCTTCTTGAAGGTAGATACTGTGTTTTAGCCATCTTTGAATTTCCCACAGGGCTTAGTAAAGAGCCTGGTACATAGAAAGCACTTGATAATTATTTGGAGAATGCATGAGTAAGTGAATTGTTAAGGTTTCCACAGGGGCATATCTGTTATTCCTCTACAGATTTTCTAGAACATAAATTCAAGATAAGTGAAATAACTCCCCAAACTGAGCTTCTAAAGAGACTTGGGTCTCCCTCATCTCTGTATCCCTAGGGATGAATCAGCATAGCTCATGACACAGAGGAGTAAATGTCTGTTAAATGAGAGAACAACAGCAATGCTTTAAGTTGTATATTTGTTAGAGGGAAAACTTGCATAGACTCCACAGGATGCTAAGCTCTTTCTGCTAGGAAGGGAAACTTGATGAAGGGCACGGTAGTGGGTTGCATGGTGTCGCCCTTCCCCATTAGATAAGTCCTAATCCAAGTCCACAGACCTGTGAATGTTGCCTTATTTGGAAAAAATGTCTTTGCAGATGTAATTAAGTTAAGGATCTTGAGATGAGATCATCCTGGATTACCCAGTGAACCCTAAACCCAATGACAGTGTCCTTTAAAAATACAGAAGAAAAGACACAGAGAAGATAAGGCCATGTGAACATGGGGTCAGAGACTGGAGTGATGTAGTTACTACCAAAGGAATGCCACAGCCACCAGGAACTAGAAGAGACAGGATGAATTCTCCCCTAGAACCACCAAAGGAAGTGCAACACTTTTGGCCTTCCGAACTGTAAGAGAATACATTTCTACTGTTCTAAAACACCAAGTTGTGGTAATTGTTA
>NW_007731708.1:16144-17632 GCF_000696425.1 Galeopterus variegatus
TTCCGAACTGTAAGAGAATACATTTCTACTGTTCTAAAACACCAAGTTGTGGTAATTGTTACAGCAGCTTCAGGAAACTACGACAGGTACATGCAATGAAATTTTTTCATCCCATTGAATCCTCTCAACTTTTAATATTATCTTTTTTTTTAAGGATGAGAAGAGTGAACTGCATTAAAAGTGAAGTGACTTGGGTCTCACAGCTGGTCAGTAACAGGGCTGAGATTCAAAACCAGTCCAGCAAGTTTTCCTTGAGCGCCTCCTTTGCTCCCAGCCCAGGTGAGGCTCTGGGGATCTACATTTAAATAAGATATAAGATCTACCTTTAAGGAGCTTTCAGAGAATTCACTGTCTTAGGCCAAAGCCCATGTTCTTTCCTCTGTGCATGCTGTGAATAGAAACTTGGTTCAACTTAGACACATCAATGATTTCATCCTTGCTTCACCTTCCAACCTAGGTACCCTGCGGGCCATGAAACCATCTAGCTTGTCTACCAAGGATCCCAGGTGCAAAGAAGGAAAGAGGGAAAGAAGAGAATGCCTAACGACAAGAAAGGGACAACAAGGAAGTGGTTTGAGATGGGGGACATCACTCCCCCGATACGCAGCTGGAGGAGACACACCACCACGCTCCATCCCGACAATTGGCCACAGACCTCCATTGGAATGAGACAGCCCTAATTCTGTCCTAACTCTGACTCTCACCATGGATCCCGGTTTTTCCCTCTGAAGTGATAAAGATTTTTTAAAGGTTCACTCTGTGCTCCCTAGGGAGTCCTTCAGATATTTTAAAACAGCTGTTACATCCTACTTATGTGTGTTCTTTTTCAAGCTGAAACTATCATTCATGTGCTGCTCCATAGTTTATAAGACACTTTCCATACGCATTAACATGCTTAGTTCTTACAACAGTTTAATGAGGTAGGAATAGTTTCCCACTTTGTAGGACAGGAAATAGTTTTATGCAGGTTAAATGATCTCCAGGACAGAGTTTGGATTCGAACCGAAGAATTCTGAATTCATTTTCCACTACATCTGAAGAGGAATCGTGGAAAAATTAGAGGCAGAGACACATTGTATCAGAAAATGCTACTCCCCAAATATCCATTCTTTCCTTCTTCTATAGAGCTAAAACCTTCCCATTTTAGCTAAGCATGTAGCCACCCAAAATTAAAATATTTGCTATTTCCTCTGGTAGCTAGTTACAGTGTGTGATTAAGTTCTATCAAAGAGACATAAGCAGAAAGTTATGTCTAATTTCTAGAATAAATCCATTCATTAAAGAACTGTGCCCTCCTTTCCTCTCTGTCCTTCCTACTCCTGGCTGGAAAGCTGAGGTGCTGGCAAGATCTGAGCAACCATCGTGGACTACTAGGTGAATGCTATTTTGAAATTGTAGATTAACTGGCTAAAGAAAAATTGGGTCAACAATGACCATGGATCTGTCTTGTCTGCCTTGGCTTATCTATATTCCCATGAGGGAGACGTG
>NW_007731708.1:18307-24673 GCF_000696425.1 Galeopterus variegatus
TCCTCTCTGTCCTTCCTACTCCTGGCTGGAAAGCTGAGGTGCTGGCAAGATCTGAGCAACCGTCGTGGACTACTAGGTGAATGCTATTTTGAAATTGTAGATTAACTGGCTAAAGAAAAATTGGGTCCCCAATGACCATGGATCTGTCTTGTCTGCCTTGGCTTATCTATATTCCCATGAGGGAGACGTGAACTTCTATCCATTTCATTTAATTCATTATTATTTTTCAAGGTTTTTGTCATTTTCAGCCAAACCTAAATTTAACTGATATGGTTTCTAAATTTATAAGGAGACCAAATGGTTCGAAACCTCTAGTTTTAAAGGTGCAGGTGGTTTGCCAGTCTCGTAAATTACCAAAAACTGCCTTCACTCACTGAAAACTGTAAAAATGAGAGGAAGTTAAACTCAGAGTTGTACTAAGTTATGGAAAAGTTATGAAGAGCTGCAATTTTATTACATTAATGCTGAGGCTTTCATTTCCTTTAGGTTTTGCTACAGGTTGAATCATTGCTTATTTAAGAGATTGGCTAAATAATTTGTCTTTGTGTAGAACACTTATTTTATCTTTTTTTTTTTTTTTTGGTAACAGCTTTTTTGGGATATAATTTGAATACCATTCTATTCTGCCATTTAAAGTGCACGATTCAATGGTTTTCAGTATATTTACAGAGTTGTGGCAACCATCACCACGGTCAATTTTATAATGTTTTATCAGCTCAAAAAAAAAAACCCTGTGCTCTTTAACAATCATTCTTCACTTTCCTCTGCCATCTCAGCCCTAAGTTGTCACTAAGATCATTAATCCACTTTCTATCTCCATGGGTTTGTGTATTCTGGACATTTAATATAAATGGAAACATGCAATGTGAATTTTTGTGACTGAGGTCTTTCACTTATATTTTTGAGGTTAATCCATGTTGTAGCTTGTATCAGTACTGTTCTTCGTTTTATGGCCATATAACATTTTATTGTATGGATATTTCACATTTTATTTATCCAACCATCAGTTGATGGTGGGTTGATTCCAATTTGGGGGTATAATAAATATAAGTAACGCTGATATGAACATTCCTGTATTATTTCATCTTCGAAGTGTTCTGATCACTAATATTGCAACATTCTTATTCATAGTAAATCATACTCTAACACTTGCTAAGTTACAACTATTGGTCCTAGTTTCATTTCTTAATAATTATTTTAAGAGACAAAATATGTTCTCATTAGTATATTGGAGTTGTAGCCACCAATTGTTGAGATTCTTTTCCATGTTTATACTTTTCCATTCATTCAGTTGACACATCTTAATTTATTTAATACTTCTTCTATTGCTGGTAGATTTTGGTTGCTCCCATTTTATAATATGAAGATTAATAATAAACATTTTATGCAATTTTTTTTTCTTCTAGAATTATTTTCTCAGGACGAATTCCCAATACTGGCTAAAAAAAAAAAAAGATAAACCCTCTATGGGTCTTAATGCTTAATTGCCATATGGATTTCTAAAAACATTTAGAAATCCTAATTTCAGCACACTTCACCAGCAGTGGGTGCTAACTTTAAAAATGTTTACAAATTCTATCAGTAAAAAACACACACTCTTCAATAATGCCTTAATTTGCATTTCTTTGATTACTAGTGAGATTAAACCTTTTTTATTGTTTTGCTAAAGACTAAAGCTGGGTTACCTAATAGAATCTTTATGAAAAATTGAATTTAAATGAACACGAACTTAAACCCAAAATCCTTATGAACAACTGACCAAAATGTTGATAACATGTTTGATGGGAAGATGATTATCTGGAACAAGAGTGAGCCTCAGTGGAATTTCCCAGAAATGATTACAAAGCTCGATTCCATTGAATGTTTTATCTTTATTAATGATTTGGGAGAAAAGAGTAAACAGCACTGAATTAACTTCACAGATGGCTCTAAATTGAGAGGATTGTAAATAGCAATGAATAATGAAAATTACACAGAGACCAGAAAGGTGAGAATTAGCAATATATAAGAATCAATCTATCCTGGAAAACAAGGCTGCCAGGGCAGGAACACAGAGGCTAACATCCAGGGCAATGTAATGAGGTACCACACACTCGTACCCACCAGACACTCACGTGGCACCTGCCAGGGCCTCTCATGCCCCCACATACAATATTCTCTCTCATTAACCTGACCTCTCACACATGCTGTTTCCTTTGCCTAAATAGCTTGTTTTCCTTTATCTACCCAACTGACAGAAGTTATCTCCTTTAAACACAAAGTTATCTCCTTTAAACCTTCCCTGACCTCCAAACCCCCTCACCTCCACTTTCTCTGCACTTCAGAGACAGCCTGTACCCACATCCATTTTAGCACTTTTAAAACCACATTTTGCAGTCATGGAAGGGTGGCTACTGTGTTATACTAGTTTTTAAATCAATCCTCACTCACAGAAATATATGGAGCAAACCCAAAATTCAACAGGCAATATCTACAACAAAACTAGGTAGCAAGATATCCTCATGAACACCAAAATAAGACTCAGTGACGACAAACCATTGATATTCCTGTGGCATGGTGTCAACACCTGTACAAAATGTAGGGAGGAAAAGCAGCAGGCTATCTGACAGACTGAGATCAGAAGAACCCACAAAATAGCCTCATATATTCATTAAGAAGTACAGCAAGTCAATTTGACAATAGCAACTGATGTTGGAAGAGTTCTTTCCCCATAATTAGTAAGTGAATACAAGGGCATTTACACAAGGTCTGAAGGGGCTGAAATAGTCTATGCTCTACGAACATTCAAAATTAAATGGTCAGCACACCATGCCCTTCCAATACCAAGTCTCACACTAAGGAGGTTTGTTGAGAATAGAATTGAAATTGAGCAGCACAGAGACAACAGAGGCAATAGACAAAGAAGCTTAGATAAAAGTAGAGGAAGGAAAAGGAGCCAGAAGTCTCAAAATCCATGTCTTTGACTTTTAACACTTCACAAAAACAACAGAAAGGAGAACACTAGAGACGCAAAGCAAGGAAAATTACCCTGACCTACCCTTCCCCTTCCTAAAAGTGCACAAAAATAAATTTCATGTAAAATGAGCACCAAAAAAGATTATGTTTAAATCTTATACATAATTATTACAAAAACAGTGAAGAGCAGAATAATGTTCTTACATCCAATAAAAACATAACAAAAAAAGTTTTTTAAAGAAACACATGGAACCATTTATAATATTTCAAAATGAACTTAAAAAAAGTAGGAGCAATAAATAGAGGATATAAGAGAATAACTTAAATCAGAATAAAATGTACCAAAAAAGGGGGATGCTAACACTCAGGAAGGAATTAGAAACAAAAGAAAAACAACATTTTTAAAATGAACACTAAAATAGAAGAAACAACAGAGAAAACAAATAACAGATAATGCCATAAAAAATAGAAGATGAAAAAGAAGAATTTCTAGATAAACAGAAATAAAAATTAGGAAGAATATAAAAGAGAAAGTGACAAATATAGATTATAATCAAAGATGATCCAACAAATGTATAATTGGAGTGCTAGAAGAAGAAAAGCCAAAGGAAAGGAACAGAAGAAATCCTAAAACTACAACTCAAGAAGACTATCTTAAGTTTTTTTTTTAATTTAAAACTGTATTTAAAAGGGCATATAATACATATGGTTACAATCAACCTAAGTCAAACAATACAGTGATATATTCTAATAAAATGTCTTGACTTCAAACAAAACAAAAGTCTCGGGCATCTGAGTACAAAGACTCAGTCACTTATAAGAGAAACAATGTCAAATTGTCATCAAACATTGCTAGCAGTACATTATGCCAGAAGACAACAGCTAATATATTTAGTTTACTCAAAGATAGAAAGAAAACGTGAGCCAAGGATTTTGTGTCTAGCCAACCTGACTTTCAGGTATAAAAGCTTACAAATGGTTCTCATCAAGAAAGTACTCAGGGAATATTGTTCCCATGAGAACTTCTTGAGTATCCACTTGAGCGTGAGCTTCAGTTGGCCAAAAGCACTGTAGAGAAAGCAACACAAAGACTAGATGTAAGCATTAAATATGCACACACACACATGCAAACACGCACTTGCAGAGCTATGACTATTATAAGGGAGAGGGTACAGAACACAATGACTGTAGTTCTGACAATGTTGATACAGCATAACCATCAAAAATGGATGGGAAAATGCGGACAGCACATGTGAATTAAATTAAGATAGTTGATTTACAATTATTAACGGAGTAAAAAAGTATTAAATTTGAGGGGAGAGAGGAGAGGAGAAAGAAGAGATTACTCACTAATGTCAATATCATTCATAGTAGAGAACAAATAGACCATATCCAAAAATGAGGGGATTGAGGGCATTACTTAAAGCTACTAGTACACTGCCAGAAAAAAAATAAAATAGAAGTATCTCTATATACTGCTATTGAGTGAACCCCAAGACGTACATTTAAGAGAAAATAAGAAAGTTTAGAAAAGTACATATAGCTTGTTCCTGTTTGTTAAGAAAAGGAAGTTGAAAATATGTATACATATCTACTTAAAATATCAAAAATAATGAAAGACAATCCATAAATTTTTAATGATTATCCATAAGGGAGGGAAGGAATAGGGTGAAGGGTACAGAGATAGAAGTTAGGTTTATTTGAATATATCTTGTTTTGTAGATTTGATTTACAATCATGAACTATTTTATGTAATTATAAACTAAAATAAAATAATTGACTACAAAATGAAAGTCAATTTAACAAAAACAACAAAAACCTAAAAGTGTATCCAAAAGATGGCAGAATTACCAAAGAGAGGAATTATTCCAAGTAAGTTTAAAACACAGTAATTTTAACTGTAGATCCCTAGTGGGTTTTACACTAAGGATTTTTAAAATGCAAAATGAAATTCAACTCTTTTCAATAATTCTATTATTGGAGATCATGTTTATATTGTTATTCTGTTTTGTGTATAATAATAAAGCAAATTTCTGTGATAATCTAATTCTACTTTTCCCAATTTTCATGACACCAAGAATCTCAAGGTAGAAGAAAGAAGATACAGATGTAATATAGAAAAGATTAAGGAGAAACTCTATAATCCTGGCATTGGCTTTAAAATAACAGTATAAACTGATGTATTTTTATCTTCTAAAAGATTATTTCTTAGCACTCTCTACTGAGAAGACCTAAAATAATGAAAAACCTAATAGCAACAAGAATCCCAAAAGCACAGATTATAGTCTTGAAATATTATTTCCCAGTAAAAGAAATCAGGACACCTTGGAGAAATAACTGATTCTATGTTTGGAACAAGAGACAGACAAGGTGAGCCAAACATATTGCCATACCAGATTCTTAGGAAGCTATCAAAGACACTCAGAGTAATTTCAAAAAGAATCAGAAACCAATTTGAAGAGATTCCCATTGGCCAAAAATGAGACACTTTGAACATAAATGGAAAATAACGTCAGTGGATTAAAATACATCAAATTTATTTATACCCATGAATACACAATGATACTTAAAAATTTTAAACTATTTGATCACTAGCAGGTATTAGAGAACTCAATTTACTATTTTTAAACACTGGCCTTTCCTTACTTCTAAGCAACCAAACAGTAGAGGTGATAAGTTGACTTTTCTAGAATTGATCATTTTATATTGAATCAACAACTCAATAAATCAAAAAGCAACAGAATTAGAATGTTGCCATTTTGTAACCCCTAATTAACACCAACAATGGTCACCAATATCGCAAAAAAAGAAGAGACAGCCAGACTTTGTGTGCCTCCTATGGGAAAGTCTTGCCAAAAAAAAAAGTTGAACCTGAATCTGACAACACCTCGAGATCCAACTGCCAATTTATAGGAAATTCAGAGTGCAAGGAAACATTTTTCAATGTAATATGTGGGTACAATCACTCATATCTAGACCATGGGAAGCTAAAAAGAACATAAGACATAGTTGCAAAGCGGAAAAAAGAGGGAAGGAGATGGAGGAGGAAAGTACACATTAGATTTAAACATTTCAGGGCCGGCCCGGTGGCGCACTGCTACAGTGCGCCGCTTGGGAAGTGCGGCGGCGCTCCCGCCGAGGGTTCGGATCCCACATACAGACCGGCCGCTCACTGGCTGAGCGAGGAGCGGGGGCAACACTGAGGGTTGCGATCCCGTTGCTGGTCCCAGTCCGGTGCGGGCGCGACACTGAGGGTTGCGATCCGTTGCCGGACACGAAAAAAAAAAAAAAGATTTAAACATTTCAAAATGCATGTCAACCAATCACAAGATGTGGAACTTGTTTATACTAATTACTAAAAAGTGACATTTATGGAAAGTGGAAGTTTGAACCCTACCTTAATATTTGATG
>NW_007731708.1:25097-31449 GCF_000696425.1 Galeopterus variegatus
TGGACAAAATACACACACACACACACAGACTACACACACATACAAATGATTCTAAGAATGCAGGTAAAACTGAAGAAATCTGAATAAGATCAGTGAATTATATCAATATGCTGGATGTAACATTGTACTATAGTTTTGCAAGAAGCTAGCACTGGAGAAACTAGGTAGAGTACACAGGTCCTGTATCATTTCCTACAGCTTCATGTGAATCTACAATTATCTCAGTAAAAATTCCAATTAAAAAACAAAGGTATGGGGAACGATGGTGGAGGTACAGACGGAGCAAGATTGGTGCTGTTGGTAATGAATTGATCATTGTTGAAGGTAGGTAATGGGTTCAAGGTAGTATGTTATACTATTTTATTCATATTTGTATATGCTTATAATTTTCTATAACATAGTTTTTAATGCATTTTTTATCTCTTCATTTTTAAACTTTTCAAGGACAGGATTTATGTTGTATGTATCCCTGTAACCTCAGTTATTTTCACAGTAATTGGTTGGACATACGTTAGTTGGACAAACTCTTTGACAGATGGATGAACAAATGGAGCTGCAAATAAGTACATAAATAAATGGAAAATTACTTATAACTGGTGAAGTATTTTATCCCAGATCTGAAGCAAAAGCCCAATGGATATCAATTATTGACAAGCTGAGGACTTTGGATAACAGGAGTACAACAGATGACCTAACTATTTACCAACGTCTGATTCCCCAGCTGCGTGGAGGATTATAATTCCAAACCCCACTGAAATCAGATTTGTCATAAGACTTGCTTTGGTCAATTAAATATGATGAAAAGTCATTTGTGTTGCTTCCAGGGAAATCTTTAAGAAACAGTACACCATGTTTCCTCTCTTTGTTGCAGACAGGAAGACCATCATTATCCCATAACATGGCTGCTCCATTTAAGTGTATGGGTCCTAGATAAATACAACACAGAGATACAGGTGATGAATACCTAGTGTGTGCAAGAAATAAAGCTTTGTTACTGAATATCACAGAGATCTGGGAGTTTGTTGTTACACCATAACGCAGCATAAACTGACTGACAGAGGGGGCCACTTGGGTTTTCTTTGTTTTATTTTAGCAGGAATGAGAAAAGTAAAAGCTGGCTGGCAGCAGTCCAGGAAGAATTGATGAGAGTATAAAGGAAGCCAGTGGAGAGGGACGGAGCTGAGAGATGTGTAGAGGAAGAATTCACAGAACTGGGGAAATGAACACAGGGGATCAGGGAGAGAAAGACTCGAGGAGGCTTCAAGGGATGCCTGTGAGTGCTGCTGCAGTTACTGAGAAAGCTGTCTTGAAGGGGAAGATAACCACTTTGCTTTCAAATTAAAAGAAATTCAAGTAAGACTAAAAATACACTTTGTACCATCTAGTTGCACAGTAAGCAAACCAGAATCTCAAAAGACTGTGGGTATCAGAAAGTGGAGATGTGAGCAAAGGCCTACCCCAAGGTCACATATACCTGGCCCTGGCCTGCAAGCTGGGCTGGGCCTGCAAAATCCCTGGCAGATGGAAATGTTTCTGCTTTTCAACCTTTGCCAGGAAACTTCTCCAGGAACCTAGCAGTGTCTAACAAGGCCAGTGGTCAGCAGGTTTTCCCCTCAGTAAGCAGGCAGCACTCCCCCTGGGGTGAGCAGACCGCAGAGCAGTAATCAATAATCACTCTTATCAAGGCTTTCAAGCACTGGCTTGGGAGGTAGGGATTCCTGGATTTCTGGAAACTTTCTGAGCTTCAACCTTGAACAGTCCTCTTTCCAGAAGTTTCTTTTCTTGTCAAAAGCAAAAGAAGCTATGCAATATCTAAGTAATACATCTTTATTTGGTAGCTTTCTGTGGTATCCATCTCTTACTGATCATAGAAATAATAAAATAACAATAATAAAAATTATCATTTATTTAGTGCTTTGCTATATGCCAGATATTGAGCAAAGCGCTTCACATTTATTACTCCACTCGTTATGGTTATAACTTCATACCATCGATGTGAGGGCGACATGAGAACACAGGCATTACTTACTGAGAAAGATAAATTCTGGTGACTGCAGGGTCTTTTGTTTGCTGATCTGGGTGGTGGTTGTGGGAATGTAAGCTTGGGAGAATCAGAGCTAAATTATTCCATATAGTCAGGGGAGAGGGAATAGAGGAGAATGATGGCAAGGGGGTAGAAAGAAGGTCCTGCAGCTGGAAGGCAACACCTAGAAGTTAGAGCCCTGAGTGGGGTAAAGGAGAATGGAGAACACACACACACACACACACACACACACACACACACACACACAGTCTCTCTCTCTCTCTCTCTCTCTTTTGATGGGATATCTGGAAATACCAAACAAATCAGTTTGTTGCAGGGTATACCATATAAAGAAGCCTTTTGGAATTCCCTGTACAAAGTCCACAGCAAAATATGCATTGTTCACTAATGCTTCAAAGAGTGGATTTTGAGGGGCGTGGGTTATAAAGAGGTACTGAGTGCTACTTCGAGCTTAGGGCAAGGCAAAAACAAGGATGCTCCTGAGGTCTTTATAATAAGAATGACAACAACGTTTTGAATGGGCAGAAAAAAATCCAAAGTTCTAAATGGATCAATAAACTGTGTTACATGCATGCAATGGAATAACGCTCAGAAATAAAAAATAACAAGCTGTTGATTCAGCAGCAATATAGATACATCTCAAATGTATTTTGTTAAGTGCAAGAAGTCCAGACACAAAAAGCTTCATAGTACGTGATTCTATTTATGTGATATATTAGAAAAGGCAAAGCTATAGGAACAGACAATAGATCAATAGTTGCCAGTGGTTGGTTGAAAGGGAGGGGTTAACTGCAAGAAGGCCACAAGGGGGAATTTTTAGGGTGATGGGGCTATTCTATTTGGCTCTGAGGTGGTAGATACATGGCTCTCTGCATTTGTCAAAATTCTTACAGAGTAAACTTTACGTACAAAATTTTTTAAAAGCAGCCAGGATATCCAGAAATCCCAGGATGGAATACAGACCATGAAAAATAAATCTAGCTATATTATGAATGTATCACATAATCTCACTGATGCGATAGGGAAAAGAGGAGTTGACCTAATTAACTTTGTAAAATGGCATTTGAGGCATAGAAAGAGAAATACTACATGTCCTCACTCATATATGGGAGTTAAAAATAAATAAATAAATTTGAAAGTAGGAATGAAAAAAAGAGAAACAACAATCACAATAATACATTGAACTTTCAAAAGGAAAGAACAGAACTGTGGTGTGGACATGGGTGTTAGCAAGAAATTGGTAAAAGTTCATAAAGAATAGTCGTGTTTTCTAATAATGAATATACTAATTATCCTGATTCAATCACTACATACTGTACATTGGTATTGATATTCAACTCTGTACCGCACAAATATGTCAATTAAGTTTCAATAAAAAATAAAAAGAGAAACTGCATTTTGACTGGATACAAGAGTTAAACAAGTAAATAAACTATAGATTATAGAAACTAGATTTCTTACTGTCAGAGAAAGAGGTTAAAATTATGCAAAGATGGAAAGTTAGGGGGCCGGCCCGGTGGCACACTGCTACAGTGTGCCACTTGGGAGCGCAGCGGCGCTCCCGCCAAGGGTTCAGATCCCACATACAGACCGGCTGCTCACTGGCTGAGTGAGGTGCAGGCGCAACACCGANATGTAAGCTTGGGAGAATCAGAGCTAAATTATTCCATATAGTCAGGGGAGAGGGAATAGAGAAGAATGATGGCAAGGGGGTAGAAAGAAGGTCCTGCAGCTGGAAGGCAACACCTGGAAGTTAGAGCCCTGAGTGGGGTAAAGGAGAATGGAGAACACACACACACACACACACACACTCTCTCTCTCTCTCTCTCTCTCTCTCTCTCTCTCTCTCTCTCTCTCTCTCTCGATGGGATATCTGGAAATACCAAACAAATCAGTGTTTGTTGCAGGGTATACCATATAAAGAAGCCTTTTGGAATTCCCTGTACAAAGTCTACAGCAAAATATGCATTGCAAAGTCTACAGCAAAATATGCATTGCTCACTAATGCTTCAAAGAGTGGATTTTGAGGGGCGTGGGTTATAAAGAGGTACTGAGTGCTACTTCGAGCTTAGGGCAAGGCAAAAACAAGGATGCTCCTGAGGTCTTTATAATAAGAATGACAACAACGTTTTGAATGGGCAGAAAAAAATCCAAAGTTTTAAATGGATCAATAAACTGTGTTACATGCATGCAATGGAATATCGCTCAGAAATAAAAAATAACAAGCTGTTGATTCAGCAGCAATATAGATGCATGTCAAATGTATTTTGTTAAGTGCAAGAAGTCCAGACACAAAAAGCTTCATAGTACGTGATTCTATTTATGTGATATATTAGAAAAGGCAAAGCTATAGGAACAGACAATAGATCAATAGTTGCCAGTGGTTGGTTGAAAGGGAGGGGTTAACTGCAAGGAGGCCACAAGGGGGAATTTTTAGGGTGACGGGGCTATTCTATTTGGCTCTGAGGTGGTAGATACATGGCTCTATGCATTTGTCAAAATTCTTACAGAGTAAACTTTACGTACAAAATTTTTTAAAAGCAGCCAGGATGCATCCAGAAATCCCAGGATGGAATACAGACCATGAAAAATAAATCTAGCTATATTATGAATGTATCACATAATCTCACTGATGCGATAGGGAAAAGGGGAGTTGACCTAATTAACTTTGTAAAATGGCATTTGAGGCATAGAAAGAGAAATACTACATGTCCTCACTCATATATGGGAGTTAAAAATAAATAAATAAATTTGAAAGTAGGAATGAAAAAAAGAGAAACAACAATCACAATAATACATTGAACTTTCAAAAGGAAAGAACAGAACTGTGGTGTGGACATGGGTGTTAGCAAGAAATTGGTAAAAGTTCATAAAGAATAGTCGTGTTTTCTAATAATGAATATACTAATTATCCTGATTCAATCACTACATACTGTACATTGGTATTGATATTCAACTCTGTACCGCACAAATATGTCAATTAAGTTTCAATAAAAAATAAAAAGAGAAACTGCATTTTGACTGGATACAAGAGTTAAACAAGTAAATAAACTATAGATTATAGAAACTAGATTTCTTACTGTCAGAGAAAGAGGTTAAAATTATGCAAAGATGGAAAGTTAGGGGGCCGGCCCGGTGGCACACTGCTACAGTGTGCCACTTGGGAGCGCAGCGGCGCTCCCGCCAAGGGTTCAGATCCCACATACAGACCGGCTGCTCACTGGCTGAGTGAGGTGCAGGCGCAACACCGAGGGTTGCGATCCCGTTGCCGGTCCCGGTCCGGTCCGGGTGCGACACTGAGGGTTGCGATCCATTGCCGGTCACAAAAAAAGACAAAAAGGAAAAAAAAAAAAAAGAAAGAAAGTTAGAATAAACTCTTGAATGTGGGCTGGACTCATTCCCAAAGAATAAATTATGGAAAGAAGAAAATATTACCTTAAAGTTGAGAAAATTGACCGATACCACCTTAGCCAAGGGATCAAGGTTCACTTCAGCAGTGCTAAGCCATGTATATGTCATGGACCTCCAATACAAAGCAGTAAGAAGGACACTTTACCTCAGTAGTTTTCTTCCCCAAATCCCATAATCCCAGCTTAATAATGAGAAAAATATCAGAAAAAGTAAAACGGAGAGACATCCTATAAAATATCTGACCAGTTCTCTTCAGAACTGTCAGAGTTATAAAAACAAGGAAAGAATGAGAAACTGTCACAGCCTGGAGGAGACTACAGAGACGTGATAATAAATGCTGTGTGGCATCCTGGATCGGACAGTGCAACATGAAAAAAAGATAGCCGTGGAAAAAGCAGGTGCACTCCGAATGAAGTCTGTAGTTCATTAATAACAATGCACCAATATTTTTTAATTTTAACAGGTACATATCTGTGGGGTACCTGTATTCAATATGTTATGCTCAAATCAGGATAATTAGTAAATTCAACATTATACAGTGTCATCATTTTTCATACCCCTTTGCCAATTCCTCCCTTACCTCGCTTCTGCCTTCCCCTTTCCCACCTCTGGTAACCTCAGCTCTGTTCTCTCCTTTTGAAAGTTCAATGTATTATTGTGATTGCTGTATCATTTTTTTTTTTCCAGCTCCCACTTGTGAGTGAGAACATGTGGTATTTCTCTTTCTGTGCCTGGCTTATTTCACCTAATGTGATTTTCTCTAAGTTCATCCACATTGCTGTGAATGGCAGGATTTCATTCTTTGTAATGGCAGAGTAGTATTCCATTTTGTATAGATACCACATTTTCCTTATCCAGTCATCCATCAATGGACATTTAGGTTGGTTCCAACTCTTG
>NW_007731708.1:32293-33399 GCF_000696425.1 Galeopterus variegatus
CCAGAAGTGCAATTGCTGGATCGTAGGGTAGTTCTATCTGTAGTTGTCTGAGGAACCTCCAAACTGTTTTCCATAATGGCTGTACTAATTTACAGTCTCATCAACAGTGTAGGAGGGTTCCCCTTTCTCCGCATCCTTGCCCGCATTTGTTATTCTCTGTCTTTTCGATAATAGCCAGTCTAACTGGGGTGAGATGATATCTCAACGTGGTTTGATTTGCATTTCCGTGATGCTGAGCATTTTTTCATGTGTCTGTTGGCCATTCTTATATCTTCCTTTGAGTAATGCCTATTTAGCTCCTTTGCCCATTTTTTAACTGGGTTATTTGTTTTTCTTACTGTTGTTTGATCTCCTTGTATATTCTGGATATTAATCCTTTGTTGGATGCATAGTTTACAAATATTTTCTCCCACTCTGTAGGTTGTCTTTTCGGTTTGTTAATTGTTTCTTTTGCTGAGTAATGCACCAGTGTTAATGTCGTAGTTTTCACCAATGTGCCACAATTATGCAAGATGCTAACATCACGAGGGCTGGGTGAATTGCATATGAACTCTCTATACTGTCTTTGTCACTTTTCTGTAAGTCAAATATTATTCCAAAATATTGGCCCGGCCCAGTAGATTACATCACCTCTGCCCACACACAATTGGCTAAACCCCAGTCATATGTCTTTAACCTACCTGTAGAGTAGCTGGGAACTGTAATCTGCCTGTGTGCACCACAAGAGGAATATAAAATAAGATTTTGTGAATCCTTAGCATTGTCTCTACCACTATAAAGATACAAGCCAGATACAGTAGGCAAGAAGAAGTTTACCATCACAAATTCAAGTAGGGTTTTTCCCCAAATGAGTTACTTTTGATCCTAGCCTTTAATCACCCACACAGCAGCCAGAAACAGTTCAGACTAGAATCAGAATTTAGCCACAGCTGTGGTGTTATGGGAAGAGTTTGTGCAGCAATGGCAGGAACTTATGTTTTGAGCACCTAACCAGCTTTATGCTTTAAATGTATTATTCAATTTTATCTTCACGACCTCCCACCAGTTTAGAAATGTGGAACCTGAGGAAGTTTGGGGGTTTTCACCCCATGGACCCACTGAAGATC
>NW_007731708.1:33672-35627 GCF_000696425.1 Galeopterus variegatus
TTTAGAAATGTGGAACCTGAGGAAGTTTGGGGGTTTTCACCCCATGGACCCACTGAAGATCAAGTTATGAATGCTTGATGTTTATATGCTTAATTTAAAAAAAAACCTACTGAATCTCTGTTATGGCCTGAATTATGTCTCTCCCACTCCCAAAATAATTCCTATGTTGAAATTCTAAACACCAGTATCTCAGCATGTGATTGTATTTGGAGATAGGCTCTTTAAAGAGGTAATTAAATTAAAATGAGGTCATTGAGGAGGGTGGGTCCTAATCCAATTTGCCTGGTGTCCTTATAAGAAAAGAAATTTGAACACAGATACAGGCACATGCAGCAAGAAGACCACGTGAAAACACAGGGAGAAGACGGCCATCTGCAACCTGAGGAGAGAAGCCTCAGAAGAAACTAACCCTGCCACACCTTGATCTTGGAACTGTGAGGAAATAATTTTTGCTGTTGAAGTCACCCAGTCTGTAGTACTTTGTTATGGAAACTCTAGCAAACTCATATGGTCTCTCTGCAGTTAATTCCCCAGGCCTTTGCGTCTGGTAGGAAGGGAGAGTGAACTTCTATTCTCAGCTGGCCTGTTCCAAATGAAGAAACCAACCTCTCTGAAGCAAAGCACTTCCCATTCAACCCTGCAAAGAGGCAGGAGCTTCATGATACCCATCCCACTTCTGATCTCAGTCGCCTTACCAGGGAGGCAGTGTAGTCTAGTGGGACAAGCCTGCGCTATTCCACTTACCAGCTGGGTCACCTTGAGAGAGTGACTTAATCTCTAAGATCCCCAGTTACCCCACCAAGAAAATGAGGAAAACCTGAAATACCTGCCCAACAAAGTGCTTGTCAGGTTAACTTGGTCTAATGTGTGTGAAAGCAGTAAATATCTTGCCTGGGACATATTCGATTGAAAAGTGGAAATAGCATCCCCCATCCAACTTGTGGACTCAGGATCTTTCTCGTGAGATTGTGAATAACAGTCGGGGTTTGTGAATCAGATACACCTGGGTGCACATCCCTAGGTCATCATTAGGTGACCTGGTTAAGTCAGCTCTCTGACCTGCTCATCTGTAAAATGGGAACAATAACAGTAGCTCCCTTTCGGGACTTTTCTCAGGTCCCAGTGAGATCACATGCATAAGGATGTCAGCATAGAGGCTGGCCCGTCCTAAGTGCTCATCAACAAGGTTGTTGGAGTATTTTGTTTTGTTTTGTCTTCAGATGTCTTGTCTTACATCTCCCTGTAGCACACTGGCCTGAGCACCAGCTCATCTGAACTCATCCGAGGGTGCCGTGTCTTCACGCTGGATGGACTGGTCTCATTGTGTTCTAACAACTCACAGAGAATGTGATATGGCTCTGGACTGTGTTTTTAAAACAGCCTTTTTACGGCTTGTGGGGAATGGACACCTCCATTCAGATCTTTAATTTAGAGATGTCTCTACTTAAAAGGGCAAACAAGTGTTCAGGGAAGGAAGATTATATTCTTGTTCTCTGACATCGTTCTGGAAAAGGAACAGAAAGTGCTCCCAACAGGTCAGCATCAATACAATTCTGTATTTAATAGTGTGGTTTGCTTTTGTGAATTCTTTATTAGCTGGTCATTAAGAGCATAATTGCCGATTGCAATCGGTGCACAGGGAGGAATTTAGTTGCCGCCTGCTTTTGAATCTTAATTGTAAGGCAGATGGAACGAGTTTGTGTACTGACCTGGGAATGGGCCTGAAGACATCTTTTCAATGGAGTCAAAAACAAACAGACCAGCCCTCATGCAGCCTGGCTCAGAACTTGAGCAACCTGGGAGGCTACAGGGGAGAAAAACTGGACACATTCTCCTGCCGCTGAACTCTGGCTCTAGTGACAAAGGAATTTGAAATCTGGGTTGATCACTAGAAACAACAAAGTCTGGCCAGTCTGCTCAAATGGATTCAACAAGCTTGTACTGAGCCATTAGTG
>NW_007731708.1:35995-38012 GCF_000696425.1 Galeopterus variegatus
ATAATTGTTTGGTATAAATGATAATAATTACAAGTAATATTTATTCAGTGTTTATTATGTACCAAGTGTTTTATATGGGTTATCTCACTTAATACACACAATCCTATGAATAAGTACTCTTATTCGTATTTTAAAGAACAGAAAATTAACACTTAAAGAAGTTAAGTAACTTTCCTTGGTCTCAGAGCCAGTAAGTGTGGGCTAGGACCAGGCTTTAGATTAAGGTCAATTGATTCCAAAGTCTCAGCTCTTAGTTACTACAGTGTCATGGTTGGCAGCAGAAGCAGGATCATCTGGACTCGTTGATAACTAACCCACAATCCTGGCCTCCAAATAGCTTACAGACAAATGGGGGAGTAGGGCACATAAAGGCATAAGTGGCTCAACAATGAGCCAAGACTGGAGTAGAGTCAAGACAAAAGGCAGTGAACACACAAAGGAGAGAAGCGCCTGCCAGCCTGGTGGAGTTAGAACAGCCTCACAGAGGAGGTAATATTTAAGCTGAAGAACTTGCCAGGCGAAAAAGAAAGGGAAGGACAGGGGGCAAAACAAGGAAATCGAATAGCAGGTACAAAGTTGTAAGATCAAATCCAGGCCATGATGACAAGCCCAGCGTGCCTGTAGTGGATGGAGCGTGGGTAGGAAGAGCTGCTCGTGGAAGGGTTCATTGGGGCAGGTTACATAAGTTATGTGTGTTTATATATACAGCAAGCGATGGGGCTTATCTTGTAGAAATTAAGAGGTGAATGGCGGTATTAGCAGGACAATTAACTTATCAAATTGTGTTTTTTAGGGAAACTACTCTAGCATCATTTTGGTGTAGTGGAGACAGTACTTGAACAGGTGAAAGAATTTGAAAATTAGGTTAAGAGCTGGTTAATGACAGACAAATTGGGACCATGGTGTCAGCAAACTGTAACTTGCACCCTAGGCAGGATAGACTCTCTAACCCAAAAATGAAGTATATGTTCCGAACGTGGGGAACTGGGTCTGCTTCTAGGTCAGCTACAATGGCGGAGGAGGCTTTAAAATGAGAAATGAAGGAGGGAAAGAATGTCTAGATAAAAACTTTTGCCTAAGAAAACAAGCATGCATTCAAACATTCAACAGGTTCTTACTGAGCACTTATTAAGTTGTAGGCACTGGGTATAAACAAATTGTTTTTGTGACCCTAAGGAGCCCACAGTCAATGCATAAGAAGAACATTGAGAGCAAGAGGTGCCCAGAGGTCACATGGAAAAGACCTTGGAAAACATGCCCAAGGATCTTCCTGCAGAGCAAGCACAGATGATGAGCAGTGTAGCCTAATGGTCAGCGCCCAGGGAAGAAAGCACTTGTAGAGCACCGCAGCAACTTGGTGAAATATGATACAATAAAGGACAGCAGGACATAGGACAGAATTCTTTTCCCCTTCCAAATAAAAAGGATGCAGATTCCACAAACCAAGAACTGGTGACCTGAGTGACAATGGACAGTAGCATTTTGTACCAACATTACAACACGATAGAACAGCCCGGTGCCATTTTTAGAACATGGGATTTGGCGTTTTGCCAACCTAGGTTCCATCTCAGATAATCTTGCTGACTCCCGGAGTGATCTTTGTCACTTCATCTTTCTCCCGCCTTTGCAGTCTCTTTGTCTGAGGAGTGTAGATAATAACTCCTTACCCCTAGGTTTGTGGTGAGGAATGCATGAGGGGACATTATAAAATGTCTGTTTAAGGGACTGGAATACAGCAGGTGAAGACTGACGTCTCTGAGACACACCCAATAAACATATCCCCGCCTAGATGTGTAAACAAGGGGAGAAATAAAACACAAGAGTAAAGGTAGATGAGGTCAAGTATCAACTTTATTACTGATCGTCTGGTTATCTACTGCTATATAACAAACCACCTTAACATGCTAAGGCTTAATAAAAACAATGTTTATTTTGCTCATGAAGCTACCGCATGGACAGGACTAGATAGGAACAGCTCAGCTCTGCTCTTCTTGGCATCCGTTGGAGCCGCTCAGAG
>NW_007731708.1:38477-76212 GCF_000696425.1 Galeopterus variegatus
GGGATTTGGCGTTTTGCCAACCTAGGTTCCATCTCAGATAATCTTGCTGACTCCCAGAGTGATCTTTGTTACTTCATCTTTCTCCCACCTTTGCAGTCTCTTTGTCTGAGGAGTGTAGATAATAACTCCTTACCCCTAGGTTTGTGGTGAGGAATGCATGAGGGGACATTATAAAATGTCTGTTTAAGGGACTGGAATACAGCAGGTGAAGACTGACGTCTCTGAGACACACCCAATAAACATATCCCTGCCTAGATGTGTAAACAAGGGGAGAAATAAAACACAAGAGTAAAGGTAGATAGAGGTCAAGTATCAACTTTATTACTGATCGTCTGGTTATCTACTGCTATATAACAAACCACCTTAACATGCTAAGGCTTAATAAAAACAATGTTTATTTTGCTCATGAAGCTACCGCATGGACAGGACTAGATAGGAACAGCTCAGCTCTGCTCTTCTTGGCATCCGTTGGAGCCGCTCAGAGGTGGAGGGCTAGAACCATCTGAAGGCTCAGGCACTCATACCTGGCCGTGGATGCTGCTGTCAGCTGGGACCCATGGCTGAGACACTGACGTGTACCCTCTTCACATGCTGGGTGGGTTCCAGGGCAAGCATCCCCAAAGGACCACGTGGAAGCCATATTGCCTCTGTGACTTAGCCTGGGAAGTCACATGGCATCAAAGGGCAGATTTAAGGAGAGGAAACACAGACCCACCCCCATCCCCTGAGGGAGTATAGATGTCACATTTTAAGGACACATGTGGAATGGGATAAGTATTAGTGTAACCACCTGTGGAAAATCGGTCCCACTGATAGAGGCTAACCAGTCAGGCTGCGTTACAGAGGAGGGTTTAACAAACTGACTACGTGCAAGGGTGTGGGGGAAGTTTGGGAAAAGCGACCATCCCTAGTGAGAGTGGGAGCTGTTTCTACGCCTAAGCCTGAGTGGACGAGGGACAGAGTGGTTACCTGGTACAGCCACAGACTCCAGTTGAGGGATGGAGATGACCAATGGCACCTGGCAAGGACAGAGCTCTGAGGAAATGAATACCCTAGTCTTATACTCTCCTCCTGCCTTATGATCTCCTTCCAGACCACTCCCCTCTGAAACCAGAAGGCAAGGAAGCCTGTCGATGCAGAAGGTAGTCTTGGATGCAGCAGAGAGTAGAGAAGGAAAGAAAATGGATTTGGAGGAGCACACAAAAATCATCTGGCACAAAATCCATGCTGGAATATCTGGGTTTAGGTGGGACTGCTAAATGGATCAATTGCCTCCCGCCCTCCCGATCTAGAACTAGGAGCAGCCCATCAATAAATGTTCGCATCTGCAGAGCTGATGCATTTACCCAGGCCATTGCCTCCTAGGGGTCCTGTGGAGGAAGAAAAAGAGAGACCGGATCAGTCTCCTTTGCTATGTTAGTCCAAACAGAAATGTGAACCACTGGATATTTCAGTCCACCACTCTGGAGGTGGCAAATGTAACGGGTGGTAAAGTCCCTATCAAGGAAGTAGAGGTGGAGAAAAGATTCCCCCAGACAGGGTTCGGTCACCTCTTTCTTTTGTCTACCTGCTCCCTGCCTTCCATGGAAAAGGAAACAATGATGCCAGGACTATGTGAGTGGAGTGTAGAGTAGAGACAGAGATTTTTGTCTGTATTGAGCCAGCAGCATAATTCATCAATTTCAAGTACATCAAACAGACCAATTTAAAACAAAAGACTTTCATTGGATTTCTGCATTTCCCATGTACACAAATAATACAAGAGGAGCCAAGCAATGCCTGGGCATCTCAATCTTACTTCTTCCAGATCCTAACAGAACCTGACATTCTTCAGAGCAACTCTTCAAATAAATAGCCAGGAAGGGACAGGAGGCAAATGCTTTGTGCGAACACCAATAATTCTCATTCCGTCCTCTTACATATTGACATATTCTAGCTGTACCTTCTCTTTGTTTTTAACCTGTTTTCCTATGGAAGGAGAAGAGGCTCAGAAGGCAATGTCAGTAACAGAGGGCAGAGGAGGAAGAAGGGAGGCATTGGAGATGCCAGCCTAGTGGTGGCCTCCTCTGGGAATCCACTCCAGATTTGCCAGCCTTGTTGACCACCTCCTCTTTGTGCTCCCCCCACCCTGTGACCTCTACAACTCATACCTGCATTTCTCTGTGCATATGTACCCACCTTCCTTGTGGGTAGGAGAAGCTCCAAGTGGGTAGAGGCAATGTCTTTCTCACCTCCACATTACAAACGGGAAGGAGCACTTGTGATGTGCAAATAAACGATGCATGTGAAATTGCTATACAAACTGTAATGCCTTTATTACTCTATACTAGTCTAAGAGCTGAGCAGCACAGCAGTCAAGACCCAGGTCAGACTAGTACAGACTAGTTCAAATCCCAGCAAGATGGCACAGTGACTAAGAGAAAGACTTCCTCAGTTCAAATCCTAGCTCCACCTATTACTGTGTGATTTTAATCAAGTTGCTTACCCTCTCTGTGCCTTGGTTTCATTGTTTGTAAAATTGGGAGTATAGTGGAATCTACGTCATAAAGTGACTCAAGAATCAAATGAGGCAATACATAAAGCTTTTAAACAGTGGCTGGCATCTAGCAAGTACTATATTAACACTAGCTACTATTAATAACCATTATTATTTTCATTATTGATATTAATAACGTGTACCTAGCTACTGTCTCCTACAATCGTAGAAGTGCAGCAAATTTTAGAAGTCCTGCCACTGCACCCTTAATGAGCAGGTAGCCGACCACAGAGAAAATTAACATTTCTCAGACACCTACTATGTGCCAAGACAGGTGCTAGATGCTTCCTACACATCATCACACTGTTGTATCCGTACAGTTCAATGAGGTAGATGCTATTATTCCCCCACTTTACAGACAGGGGAAGCAAAGCGTAGAGGAAAAGTTGCCTCCAGCCACAAAGCCGGGTGATGGTGGAGTTTGGATCCAGGTGAGATCTCCATAGCCTCAGCCCTTCATGTGCACTTTGTTAGCTGAGGTCTCGCCGTGCTCCAGTCGATGCACGTGAGCTAGCCTTCTCTCTCCAACCAGACTCGCTGCACCTGCCACTTCCTCCTGCCTGATTCCCTCCACCCACTCTCATTTCATAAGTCCAAAAATACTGTTCCCGTTTCATTTATTCATAATTTCCTGAACACCCACTACGTGCCAGTCACCAGTATGTGTGCTGTGGGTACAAAAATGAGTAATACGTAGTCCCTGCCCACAGAGTCTAGGGAACTCTGTGTCTCTCATGCCAGATAAATAGCAGTTAGGCTGTTTAATTGATTAAGATAGAGGAAAATATCGAGAACCATAGAAAATGCCTTAGACTGAGTTTCCCCTAAAAAGCAAAACCCAAGTCAAGTGCGTGCATGCAGGTGGTTTGTTTTGGAAAGTGAGCCTGGGAGCAGGAGTGGGATACTGCAGATAGTGAAACATGAAACAAGGGCACAACGTGTGAAATAAAGTTGGCCACCACAATGGACAGGTGGGGCACAATTCCCCTGGGACCTTTAGAGGTGAGCTTTACAATGCATCTCAGAATTGTCCATCAACATTGTTCACCAGCTCATATCCCCTTTGGTTCAAGAGTCTACCATGCCATGAGGTATTAACTGCCTTGCACTTCCAAGTAGCACATGTTTGAGTGCCAGGTGTGTTCCCCANGAGGTATTAACTGCCTTGCACTTCCAAGTAGCACATGTTTGAGTGCCAGGTGTGTTCCCCAGGGACATCCAGAGACACCCCAGGGCAGAAGACATGGCAGAGTACATTCAGCTGGGCTGTCAGTGATGCAGAAATGAGGACCAGCAGCACCAGCCTCACCTGGGAACTTCTTAGAAATCTTCATGCCTCATCGCAAACAGCTGCTGAGTCAGACACCCTGGGGGTAGGATCAGCAATCTGTGGTTTAGCAAGCCCCCCGGGTGATTCCGATGCACACTCAAGTTTGAGAACACTGGCCCATAGTAAAACTATGGCACAGGATACAAGAGGTGTTTAATACAGTTAACTACTCTTATCCAGAACCCTAGCAACTGAAGCTAAAACAACTTCAGATCCTAAAGTAGAAATCTGAGGGTCACCTTCAACTCTTCCCTTTTCCTCAACTCCCAGGTCCAACATAGCCCCTCCCATTCCTCTACCTATTGTCTGTGGCTCCTTTCACACAGCAGAGACCACATGGTCCACAAACCTAAAATACACAGCCCTTAAAAAAATTTTTTTCCAACTCCTAAAATAGAGTCCAGAAACTGATCCACACAAATGTGGTCAATTGATTTTTGACAAAGTTGCAAAGGCAATTCAAGTGATAGTCTTTTCAGCAAATGATGTTGGAACAACTGGGCATCCATATACAAGAAAATAAAGATGGATCAATATCTTGCACCTTACAAAAAAAAAAACTAACTCAAAATAGATAACACATATAAATGGAAAAAAGTGATCATATACAATGCAAAGAAAACATCAGAGAAAACCATCATCAAGCATCCAGAGACACCCCAGGGCAGAAGACATGGCAGAGTACATTCAGCTGGGCTGTCAGGGATGCAGAAATGAGGACCAGCAGCACCAGCCTCACCTGGGAACTTCTTAGAAATCTTCATGCCTCATCCCAAACAGCTGCTGAGTCAGACACCCTGGGGGTAGGATCAGCAATCTGTGGTTTAACAAGCCCCCCAGGTGATTCCGATGCACACTCAAGTTTGAGAACATTGGCCCATAGTAAAACTATGGCACAGGATACAAGAGGTGTTTAATACAGTTAACTACTCTTATCCAGAACCCTAGCAACTGAAGCTAAAACAACTTCAGATCCTAAAGTAGAAATCTGAGGGTCACCTTCAACTCTTCCCTTTTCCTCAACTCCCAGGTCCAACATAGCCCCTCCCATTCCTCTACCTATTGTCTGTGGCTCCTTTCACACAGCAGAGACCACATGGTCCACAAACCTAAAACACACAGCCCTTAAAAAAATTTTTTTCCAACTCCTAAAATAGAGTCCAGAAACTGATCCACACGAATGTGGTCAATTGATTTTTGACAAAGTTGCAAAGGCAATTCAAGTGATAGTCTTTTCAGCAAATGATGTTGGAACAACTGGGCATCCATATACAAGAAAATAAACATGGATCTATATCTTGCACCTTACAAAAAAAACTAACTCAAAATAGATAATACATATAAATGGAAAAAAGTGATCATATACAATGCAAAGAAAACATCAGAGAAAACCATCATGACCTTTGCTTAGACAAAAAGTTCTTAGGCGTGATAGCAAAAGCACAATTCATAAGATAAAATAATGTCAGTAAGTCACATTTCACTAAAATAAAAAATGTTTGCTCTGTGGAAGACAATGTTAAGAGAATGTAAGGACAAGCTGGAGATTGGAAGAAAATATTTGCAAATTACATATACAACAAAAAATTGTTTTTAGAATATATTAAAAACTCTTTAAAAACTCATCAATAAGAAAACAAACAACCCAACATAAAAAGTGGGCAAAGAAGATATTTGGATGGCAAGTAAGCACATTTAAAAATGCTCAACATCATCAGTCATTAGGAAAACGCAAATTAAAATCATGAGATACCTCTGAACACCTATTAGAATGGCTAAAATAATTTTTTTAAAAAATTGACACTACTAAGTGACGGTGAAGATGTGGAAAAACTGGATCTCTCATGCACTGCTGGTGAGAAGGCAAAATGATGCGGCCTCTCTGGAAAACATTTTGGCAATTTCTTGTAAAGTTGTAAACATATACATACCGCAAGACCAAGAAACCACACTCGTAGAGGAATGAAAATGTGTTCACCCAAAACCCTGCACGTGAGTGTTTATATTATAGCAGGTCTATTCAAAATTGCTGGAAACTGGAGACAACAAAAATGTTCTTCAGCAGGAGAGTGGACAGACAAACTGTGGTACATCCGTACAATACTATACCAGGCAGCAATAAATCACACTCGTAGAGGAATGAAAACGTATTCACCCAAAACCCTGCACGTGAGTGTTTATATTATAGCAGGTCTATTCAAAATTGCTGGAAACTGGAGACAACAAAAATGTTCTTCGGCAGGAGAGTGGACAGACAAACTGTGGTACATCCGTACAATACTATACCAGGCAGCAATAAAAAGAAACCAACCATTTACAGTCACAACGACTTGGATGAATCTCAAAGGCATTACACTGAGTAAAACAACAACAACAAAAAAAGCCAATCGGAAAAGTTTACATACTGTATGATTTCATTTATGTGACATTCTAGAAAAGACCAAACTATAGTGGTTACCAGTGGCTAAGGGTCAGAGCAGGCTGTGACTGTGAGGGGACAGCATGAGGGGGTATTTTGAGATGATGGAACTCTTCTGTGTCATTGTGAAAGTGATTACACAAATCTAGACACGCGTTAAAGCTCATAGAACTGTACACCAAAATAAAGTGAGTTTTGCTGTATGTAAATTCAAGATGAGAAAAAGAAAAAAAAAATAGTAGAATTTAGGCTCTGGGGTCTCTGGGGTCGCTGCCTGTATTTGGTTTCCAGTTGCAAATCTTACTGGCTTTGTGACCTTGAGAGAGTCATTTAAACACAACTCTCTTTGCCTCAGTTTCCCAATTTGTAAAAACAAGAATAATATTTTCTATCCCATGGAGTTATTTGTGAGGATTAATTGAGAAAATCCACAAAAAGCACCCAGGCAGAGCTTGGCAAGAAACATCAATGTAATAATAATAAATGTTTATTCTCATTATTAAGTTTAGTCCAGTTGTCACATTGAAAGGATTTTGTTTTGTTATTTGGAAACGGATCTCCTCAGGGGATATGTATAGTAATTTTCACTTAATTCAGAATACCCTATTTCTCCTAGCAACTTTTTCATCTGAACCAGATTCAGAAGGATTATATGAATTTTGTAAGTTATAAGACCATGAGATCACCCCTGCAGATAAAACTGTCTGTCTCTCAGATTTTGAAGATTTTCAGGTCTGATAGTTTAAAATAGTTTATGGGATGAAGTCAGTACCCAAAATGGGAGTCCAGAAATGGAGTGGTGGTGTCTGCTAACACTGCATAGTTTGAATTCTTCCCATCTAGTCTTGAATACCGTCACTTTGATGGAGCGAATTGTAATTCATGACACATAACAACAAGTGACTCACACGCTATTCTTCAACCATGGAATTTACTCAGTTATTCTTTTCTTTGCTGTCCTGTGGTTCTTGGAATAATCTGTCTTTTGTATTATTCTCATCCCCCTGTCCACAACCTCCCACCAACCCATCACTCTAAAGTCATGAGATGACGGCCTTGGAAACGCCATAAAAGTCTTCAAAGGACTGAGTCTCTCCATGCTCCTTCACAAATCATCATTAGCTTTCCTTACCACATTGTTCACTGGAGATAATTGTTGTGACATGTCCTCAATTCCTTTCTAATGAAAGTGGAGCATACCCCAAGGCTTTTCAAAATTTGAACAAAAGGATTTCATCTCAGTCACACATAACACAGTCATAGCCCGCTGCCAGTTCGATGGCTTAACAAATGTAGATTGGACATCATTTGTGTCATGCATGATAGGTACACACATGACTAAGACCCGGCCCCACGGAACCACGGGGACTCTCACATACTGCTGGTGAGAGTGTAAATTGGAACAACATTTGAGAAAACAGTTTGCCATTATTACTGAAGCTGAAAATATATTCTATTACCCAGCCACTTCCCCTGTAGGTATATAACCTAGAGAAACCCAGGATCACATGCTCCAAAAGAAATGTGTAAAAATGTTACAGAAGCATTATTCATAACAGCCAACCCAAATGCTATCACCATTTGAATGGATAAACCTATTGCTATGCATTTATACTATGGAATACAGAAATAAAAATTAATCAATAACAGATACACACAACATTGGTGAATATAAACAATGCTGAATGAAAGAGTCCAGACATAAAAGAATACATAAGGTATGATTCAATTTATACAGAGTTCAAATAAGACATAACTAAACCATACTATGGTATGGTATAGATGGTAAATAAAAGACAAGTCAGGAAACAGCTACCATAAAGTCGGGAGATAATGGTCACTTCTAGCAGGGAAGAGAGTGAGTTGTCACTGAGGTTTGGAGGATATCATTAATGTTTTCTTTCTTAACCTGGGTGGTTGCTTCACAGGTATCAGTTGATACTCATTCAACCGTATATTTACATCTCATGCATTTGTCTTATGTATATTATATTTCAGAATAAAAAGTTTTTAAAAGATGTAAAGTTAAAAGAAAAAAATAAAGAAAACACACTTCCCCCTCCTCCTCCCGCTGAATGCAGAACGCTTCAAGCAGCTCTTTAAGGATTCTGAAGAGTCAATCAGAGCAGGCGGATGGGAGCCGACAGGAATTTGCACCACCAAACCAGGGTGAGCCCTCGCTTCTCCTCTGGTATCCCTCCGCCCAAATGCAACGCAGGTTGAAACCGGGAAGTGAGCATCGACAGGAAGAGAAGAGAGCTCCAGAAGAAGCCTGCCAATTCTGGCTTCAGGCACAGGAAAGGGAACTGCTAAAGACTCAGAGTGAGTGTGGAAACCCCCCTATTTTCCTTCTCTCAGTTCTCTCACACCCAATTCCCAAGCAGTTTTGTGATATCAGCAGCACAGGCTCCTATGACAGAACACAGGAGCCACAATTCTGAGGGATGGGACCTGGCTCTCTGACCAGTGCATCTGTGATCCCAAGAACGTAGGGCTAATTCTGATTTCTTTTTTTAAAATGCATTTTAAAATTTTTTTAAATAGTTTAAGATTTATAGAAGAGTCGTAAAGATCGTACAGAGAATTTCTACATACCCCACATCCACTGTCCCTTACTGTTAGCATTTTATACTAGTCTACCCTTTTCTGTTCTCCTGCAGCATGGCCCTGGATACAGGCACACAGCTAAGTGCATAGCTGGGCAAGGTAACTAAAGCCCAACGTTCTAGCCAAAGGAAGGGAAGGGGGAAGCCCCAGGCAAAGGTAAAGTGCCAGGGACACAAGGGGGACAGAGAAGCTAAGAAAAGTGACTGCATAAAAAGGTTTATGAATTCCTGTGCTCACACCCACGCTGTGGCTATACAGGTTTGATCCTAATCAGCATACCTGATTAACAGAGAGACCACAATCCTTGTCCTTAGACTGACCAAAGGTGGTACAGACACCTGGTAAGTAGCACTATAAACGTTTGAAAACAGAACTGAAGTTGGAACCAGAGTCCACAGAAGGGAGGCCAGAACTTAAACCTGAACCTAACCAGATTGATTGCCTGCTAAAACAAAAAAATCAACATTTCCCATGCAAGTTAAATAAGGTCTGGAGCTGCAAAACATACTATTCAAAATGTTCAGAATACAGTCCAAAATTATTCAGCTTCCCTAGAACCAGAAAACTCTTAACTCCCATGGGGAAAACAATCAACAGATGTCAATTTCCAGATGTCACAGATGTTGGAACTATTTCATAAAGACGTTAAAGTAGTCATTATACAAATGTTCCAACTAGCAATCGTAAACAATCTTGAAATGAATGGAAAACCAGAAAGTCTCATTAAGGAAATAAAAGATATGTAAAAGAATCAAATAGAAACTGAAAAATGCAATAACTGTAATTTAAAAAAAAAAAACTCACTGCATGGGCTCAATTGCAGATTGGAGATGACAAAATAAATATTCAGTGAACTTGAAGATCTATTAATAAAAATTATATAATCTGAAGAAAAGAGAGAAAAAAAAGTTTTAAAAAATTAAGCAGACCCTCAGAGACCTGTGACACTATAACAAAATGTCTAATATTCATGTCATTAAAGCCCAAAAGGGAAGAAGAGAAAGAAAGTGATGGCAAAAAAATTTTTTTTTGGAAGAAATATACACTGAACACTTCCCAAGCTTGGCAAAAGCTATAAACGTACAGATTGAAGATGCTCAGTGAATCCCAAACAGGATCCACTCGAAGAAATACATGGAAAAAGACATACCACACTCATACTGCTAAAATTGAAGACAAAGAAAGAATCTTGAAAGAAGTCAGGGAAAAGCAACACATACCTAAAGGGGAACAGTAATTCTAATTCTCTTCAGAAATCATGAAAGCCAGAACTATAATAGTACTATAATGTAAGTACTACAATATTTACTATTACCATAACATATTAGTAATATTATAATGCTAATATTATATTACTATATATAGTAATATAATATTTCTGTAATATTAGTACTATATATTTTTTCAATACTGAAAGAGACGAATTCAGTCTAGAATTCTATATCTAGTGATCTATATCAGGAATGAAGTTAAAGTAAAGGTATTTGCAGATGAGTACTTCATTCTCAGAATGAAGTCAAGTCAAGTCAAAGAGAATTTTTTTACAACACATCTTGAAAGCAACCGGTTTTAAAGAATTTGCTAAAGAGGAGGTTCCAGTCAAGATGGCAGAATGTCAAAATGGTCCCCAGCATCACTCTCTCCCACAAATCAACCAATTATAACTATAAAAATATAACAACAGCCAAGCTGGGGCCACTGGAGCTCAGGGGAAGAGGAGGAGAGACCTATGGAGTGTGTGAAGGCAGGAGAAGCCATGATGACAGAAAGAAAAACATGCTCAGAGTGTTTTGGGCCATGGCTGCCTTAAGGGTGGAGCTGCTGAGCACATGGAGCAGGAGCCGGCAGAAGCTGCAGCTGTGCTCTTCAGATGGAGTTACTTGGAGGTGGCAGGGGAGAAGGGGGCCTTGGTGGCTGCCAGGACAGCAAGACCACTAATAGGGATCCCATGGGCCCACACAGGAGCAAGGAGCCAGAACAACTGAAAAAAGGAGCCATTCAGAGGCCAGTGAGTTATCACAAGGGACCAGCACAGGGTCCATCCTATAGGAAGAGTATGGAGCATGGACACTGGTGGAGATGGGCCCACCAGGTGAACACTGAGATACAGCAAGGTTGGCTGATCTGCCCCACAAACAGTGCAGGACCACTCAGAGGAGACTGGTCAGAAAAGCAGAATTCCATGGGGTGCAGTTTGATGAAAAGACTTAGGCCCAGATCAGAGTTTCTATGCAACCCAGCTGCACCAGGTCTCTGGAGAGCCAGAAGTACCTATAAGGTCATCCATTAAACCCTGACCTGCACAAAAAGCCTTTCCTAGCGAAACAGCAGCAAAGCAGCAATTTAGCTCAACCACACAGCTCAAATACTGCAGATGGTCCACCAGCCACTGGAGTGCATCGACACAAGGAGAGTCACCAGCAGAGACCAAAGAAAAGAAGAGGATGTCTCTCTCCACAAAGCCCATTCCAGAGTGACAGAAGAAGCATCTGCTCTATGATAATATTGGCGGAACTGATCATACTTCTCAGCATTGGACAGATGATCTAGGCAACAAATCAACAGAGTAACCATTATTCTTTCAGAAGGAGAGAAGAAATCTAGGGTAATTAGAGGGGGGAGGTAGAGGGGAATGGGGAGAGATTGGACAAGTGGCATAAAGAATAAGTACTATTTATAACAATATACATACTAATAATATTGATTTGATCAACATATGTCAACATTGAATCCTCAAAATATGTGTAGTCAACTGTGATTCAATAAAAAATAAATAAATAAGAATTTGCTAAAGAAAGTTCTTCAGGCAGAAGAGACATGAAAGCAGAGAAAACTTGGAATGTAAATGAAGATAAGTCACAGAGGTGATAGATATGTTAATTAGCTTGACTCAATCTTCCTATAATACATACAGATATTAAAACATCACACTGTACCCCATAAATATATACGATTGTTTCGTCAATTAAAAATAAATAAATAAATTAAAAGGATTAAGAGTAAAAGAAACAGAAAATATCAGATAAATAAAATAGACAACTCTCACTTCCTGAGTTTTAAAAAACTGTATTTCAAAATTGAAAGTACAAATATAACATTTTCTTATGGCTTTTTAATGAATTTAGACAAAATAAAGGTGAAAGGGTGTAAGGGCCTATATGATGGTAGGGTTTCTACATTTCGCTTGGAGTGATGAAATACTGATTATAAATAGACTGATAAGTATACATATTGTAATCCCTTTGTTGAACACTCAAATTACTCTAAAAAGACATATAGTCAACATCTAAGTGCATAAATTAAAAGAGAATACTGAAAAACATTTAAGAACCCAAAAGAGGACAGGAAAGAGGAAACAGAAAAATAAAAACAAAGGAAACAGAAAAGGAAAAATAAAATGACAAACATATCAAAACATAACCATAATTACACTCAGTGTAAATGGTCTAAATACAGTAAACAAACAACAGAGATTTTTAGAATGGAGAAACACACGTGACCCAATATATGCTGTGTATCAGAAACTAACTTTGAATATAATGACATAGATAGGTTGAAAGTAAAATTGAAATGCTAGGAAGGATGCAGAGAAAGGGGAACTCTTCTACACTGTTGGTGGGAATGTAAATTAGCACAGCCATTACGGAAAACAGTATGGAGGTTTCTCAAACAACTACAGATAGAACTACCATATGATCCAGCAATCCCACTAATGGGTATGTATCAAAAATAATAGAAATAGTCATGTTGAATGGATACCTACATTTCCATGTTCACTGTAGCTCTATTTACAGTAGCCAAAATATGGACCCAACCTAAGTGTCCATCAACAGATGACCAGACAAGAAAATGAGATACATATACACAATGGAGTACTACTCAGCCATAAAAAACAACGAAATTCTGCCATTTGCAGAAACATGGATGAATCTGGAGAAAATTACGTTAAGTGAAATAAGCCACACTAGGAAAGAGAAATACCACATGTTCTCACTTATAACTGGGAGGGGAGAGGAGGGGAAGGGAGGGGGAAAGAAAAGAAAGAAAGAGAGGAAAAAAGAAAGAGAGAGAGAGAGAGAGAGGGAGGGAGAGAAACAAGAAAGAGAGAGAGAGAAATAAAGAGAGAAAGAGAGAGAGAAAGACCACAACAATTCATTGAACTTTCAGAAGGAGAGAACCTAAAGTTACTAGAGATGGGGGGCAGGGGTATAAATAAACAAATCTACAAGGATAGTTTGAGATTTTAAAACTCCACTTTCTTTAATAGTTAGAGCTAATAGGTAAAAAAATGGCAAGGATATCAAACAACTAGATAATAACATCAACAAGTAGATGTAACTGGTATTTATAGAAAGTTCTATCTTACAATATCAGAATTCACATTTTTCAAGTGCATAAGGAATTTTCACCAATATGGACCATATTCTAAGCCATAACACAAACATTAACAAAGAATTGAAATCATACAGAGTATGTTCTTTGACTATAATGGAATTAAACAATAATAGAAAGTCTGGAAAGTACCAATACGCTTGTATACTATTAACACACTAAGTAATTAAGGATCAAAGAGAAAGTCAAGAGAGACTATAAGATATGTCGAATGCAATAAAAACATAGCATATGAAATATGTGAGCTGTAGCTAAAGCAGTGCTTAGAGAAAAAATTATACTATTAAGTGTTTATATTAGAAAAGAAGAAAAGTCTCAAATCAATAAATTTTTGCCTTAAGAAATTAGAAAGAAGAAAAGAAACGCAAAAGAAGCCCGAAGCAAGCAGAAGGAAGAAACTAAAGATAGGAGCAGAAATCAATAAGACTGAAAAGAGAAAATTGATGAAAACAAAAAGTGAAAAGATTTAAAAAATTGAGAAACCTCTAGTGAGACTAATTAAAAAAGGGAAGACATGAATTACCAATTTCAGAAATAAAAGTGGGAATATTACTGAAGATCCTGTAGACTGACATTAAAAGGGTAAAAAAGGAATATTATAAGCAGCTCTCCTCACATAAGTTTAACTAATGGGAAGAAATAGACGAATTCCTTGAAACACCACAAACTACTAAAATTCACCCAAGATGAAATAAATAACCTAAACAGACTCATAACCATTAAAGACATTGTTTCAGGGCCGGCCCGGTGGCACACTGGAGAGTGCACCGCTTGGGAGCGCTGCGGCGCTCCCACCGAGGGTTCGGATCCCATGTGGAGACCGGTTCCCGTTCGCTGGCTGAGCGCGGTGCAGGCGCAACACCGAGGGTTGTGATCCCGTTGCCGGTCCCCGGTATGGGCGCAACACCGAGGGTTGCGATCCCATTACTGGTCAGTAAAAAAGAGAAAAAGGAAAAAAAAAAAAAAGACATTGTTTCAGAGTTTAAAACCTTCCAAGAAAAAAATCTTCATGCTCACACGGTTTCAAGTGACAAATCCGCCCAAGCATTTAAGAAATAACAACAATTCTACATGATCTCTTATAGAACCTACAAGCAGAGAAAACACTTCTTAACTCATTTATGAGATCAGCGTTACCCTGATGCCAGGGAAAGTTCAGCGCTGTCAGTATAGAACTGGGAGTCGGCACTGGAATTAATAGCAGTGCCTGTGACATCCAAGCAATCACCTGAGAATGCCTAAGGAGCACATGTCCAGTAAAAAGAGCTGGGGTCCCGCAGGACAGCGTTAAGGAACAACAGGAGCTGGCAGCAAGAAGGGGCCCAGTGAAAAAGACCAAGAGATGGTCAGAGTTGAGACCAAAAGAAACAACAGCCTTAAGAAGAAACAAGAGGTCAATAGCATGGAATGAAGGCGTGTGACTCAAGAGAAGAAAAGTTACTGCAATTACTGCCCCGTTAAGAGCATAGGCTGCCAAGTGCATCTGTCCACCTGTTGGGCTCAGATGCTGGCTTCACAATCTAGTGCTTCAGTTCCTTCCTTCCTTCGTGTGAGGAAAATGGAATACTTTAGTCAGCCCCCCTGCCTCAGATCTGGTTGGGGGTGGTGCACACATTTCTTTGTAAACAAGTTGTGTGTGGGTGGAGTTAGTGTCCATGTGCCCCATGTATCTTTTGGTTTGTTCCATTGTGAGTTTGTGAGTTTGTGAAGCACTTGCTGGAGGGCAGAGCTCCATCTAAAAATAAATTGTTTACTTTGCTGGCAGCTGCTCAGTTTTTCTTTGGCCTTTGCCAGTAGCAGTTGAGTTTCTCTTTGACTGCCTAGATCTTAGACATGTGTGTGCTGAATAAAGCTTATTATCTCTTCAACCAAGGCTCCAAGGACCTTTTTCCTTTTACCTAGCTGGTAGACCTGCATGCAAAGGGTTTGTGAACAGGCTTCAGGGGTCTGTGAGCTCCAGACCCAGCCCTAGCTCTACACTTTGTAACATGGGGCTGAAAATATTCCATACTTCAAAGGTTGCAATGAAAGAGGAATGAGCTAATGGGAATAAAGTACTTGGCATGGTTGCCTGGCACATAGAAAGCACTCAATAAATATTAGCTGCAAATATTCTAGTGCCCCTCCTGCCAACTTTGCTGACAAGAATCAGACCTAACATATGTGGACACAAAATGAGGTAAGCAACCGACCCTTCACCCAGCTCCTCTCATAGCTACACATCACTCCTGCCCTCACAGTGAGGTCTTCCAAATATATTCAACAGGCAGCATGGTATTTGCACAGGAACAATAATCTAGCTCTCCAAAGATAGTGGTTCTAGCTCTTGATCCTGCCACCAATGCACCATGTGAGCCTGGGCAACCCCATTGACTCCCCTGAGTCTAGGGTCCCTCGTCAATACTTACAGTTACCTTCCTTATCTCATATAGTGGCTGTGAGGGCTCCATCAGCAACAGGGGGCAGGCTCTTCCCCTCACTAGATGTTTCTGAGAATCATAACTATGTGGCTGTGTCTAATGTCGCCAGCCAGAGTCTTACCTGGGGAATTTTGAAGATCAGCAGGTCAATTGTTAGTAACATATGGAGTGACTGCTTCAATCCATTGAACTTCAAATTCCCCTGTTGCATGCCTTCCGGACCATCCAGCCTCTGCTGCTACACTATTCACCAAGACTAAACCCCCAAAGCCTGCTCCACATTGGAACAACTCTTATTGATACAGGAGGTGATCCGTTGCCCTGGGTTCAGGTTTCAGCACATGCCTCTGGGTTTCCAGACACTCCCAGAAGTCTCAAGCCCTGTCCTCTCAGGTCTCCCCTGGAGAAAAGCTGCTGTTGCCAGTTAGACCTATTTTTAGCACCAACAGGAAAATGAGAACCGGCCTGGTTTATGCAAATCCAGTGGCTGGGAATGCTCAATAGACAGCACAGAACATTCTGGTGCATATAACTGGGAACCGCCCCCTTAACTGAATATTCATAGGTAGAGAAACTACAAAAGCCTAATCCCAGCTGAAGGCAGGGTTGTTGTTCACTCTCCTGGAGGCAACCCACACCTTGCTGGCTGAAGTGTATATATTTTACTTTGTATCTAACTTTCAGTAAGCAGCTGCTCATTCCCTTGCGCCAGCCTGCACTTTGTACTGAACTTTAAGTATGTTTTTCTTGCTTTTGTGTTAGATTTGATACCTGTACTGAACTTACTTTTGTGTCAAACTTGGTATGGGCCCTACTCAGTCTCTGCAGCATGCTGCACCTGTATTTCTTAACTATCAAACTTGTTCTTTTTGTTTGTTTTTAATTTTTATTGAATAAAAATTGATTACACATATTTTTAGGGTTCAATGTTGAGATATGTTGATCAAATCAATATTACCAGCATATATATTATTACTAATCATACTTATTCTTTATGCCCCTTGTCCAATCTCTTCCCATCCCCCTCTCCTTCTCCCTTCCCCCCTCTAATTACCCTAGATTTCTTCTCTCCTTCTGAAAGAATAATGGTTACTCTGTTGATTTGTTGCCTAGATCATCTGTCCAATGCTGAGAAGTATGAT
This sequence comes from Galeopterus variegatus, assembly GCF_000696425.1. Taxonomy (NCBI): domain Eukaryota; kingdom Metazoa; phylum Chordata; class Mammalia; order Dermoptera; family Cynocephalidae; genus Galeopterus; species Galeopterus variegatus. The sequence continues at coordinate 55,324 of NW_007731708.1, forward strand.
CAGTTCCGCCAATATTATCATAGAGCAGATGCTTCTTCTGTCACTCTGGAATGGGCTTTGTGGAGAGAGACATCCTCTTCTTTTCTTTGGTCTCTGCTGGTGACTCTCCTTGTGTCAATGCACTCTAGCGGTTGATGGACCATCTGCATGTTGGTGGTTGTGACATCTAGCTGCTTTTGCAGCAGCCATGGTATTGTGGTGCCTGTGGTGGGCCACCCACATGGAAGTGATGTTTTTGGCATTCTCCTTGGTGCTGGTGGTGTACCTGGTCATGGGCGGGTCCAGTCCCTATCTCAATGCTTTGGGTCCTGGGGTGGGCCCCGAGGCGCTAGCACAGTGTGCCTGATTGTGGGAAGGGGGGTCTGGTTTACAGCTCCATCCCTCAGGACCCCGGATGGGCCCTGAGGCACTGGTGGTGTGCCTGAGCCAAAACTAATTTTTTGTCCTTTGCTTACTTCTAAAACAGGGGAACTTCCTGTGGGAACCAGTACTTGTGCTGTGTGGTTTAGCTAAATTGCTGCTTTGCTGCAGTTTCTCTAGGGAAGGCTTTTTGTGCAGCACAGGGTTTAATGGTTGACCTTATAGGTACTTCCAGCTCTCCAGAGACTGGGTGCACCTGGATTGTGTGGAAACTCTGATCTGGGCCAGAGTTTTTTCATCAAACTGCACCCCATGCAATTCTGCATTCCTGACCAGTCTCCTCTGAGTGGTTCTGCACTGATTGGGGGGCAGATTGGTTGTCCTTGTTGTGTCCCTCTGTTCCCACAGTTGGCCCATCTCCCCCACTGCCTGTGGTCCAAAGACCTCCCATGGGACAGGCCCCACACCAGTCCCTTGCAATGACTCACTGGCCTCTGAATGGCTCCCTCTTTTCAGCTGTTCTGGCTCCTCACTCCCGCATGGGTCCACGGGAACCCTTTTAGTGGTCTTGTTGTCCTGGGGGCCGCCAAGGCCCTCTTCTCCCCTGCCACCTCCACGCAACTTCGTCCGAAGGGTACAGCTGTGGCTTCAGCCAGCTTCTGTTCCATGAACTCAGCAGCTGCAGCCTTAAAGCGGCTGCAGCACAAAATGCTCCAAGCAGTTTTTTTTCTTTCTCTCATCATGGTTTCTCCCACCTTCATGCACTCCGTAGGTCTCTCCTCCTCTTCCCCTGACCTCCAGTGCCCCAGCTTGGCTGTTGTTACATTTTTATAGTTGTAAATTGGTTGATTTCTGGGAAAGAGTGATGCTGGGGACCGTCTATTCTGCCATCTTGACTAGACATTAAACTTGTTCTCCCTTTCTACTGTGACTCTGCCCTTGAATTCTTTCCTGTGGTGGAGTCAAGAAGCTGGTAAGAGGACTGGGCAAGTTGAGACCGACTACCAGGTCTCCTGGACCCTACATCATTATCATCCATAAGTTGTCCTGCAAGATGAGGAAGTGGAAGAATCACCAGCACAGGAGTCAGGGGACCCCAGTGTCAGGCCAAGTCTTACTACCACGGTGAGGTCTTGAACAAGATACTTCCTCTCTGTGGGCCTCAGTTTTCTCATCTGTAGGATGGGAGTGTTAGCTTGGCTTATTACAAGTCTATTTCTGGCTCTTAGACCCTTCATCCTACAATGAAAGAGACAGAGAAGTCTTCTTGAACTTCAATCAAGGGATCTTCTGGGATGGATCACCTGTGAATGAAAACAGCTACCATGATAACCACCAATTTTCCAGAGTCTATGAGAGCTACCCAGGGAGCTAAATAAAAGCAAGGAAGTTTCCAACCAAAACACTTTGTTGATGTTTGACAAGAAGGTCCCCCTGCTTCTTTGGTTGGCTTTTCATGTCCATGGAAGCATAGTGTTAAATGTGCCAGGGCATAGATGCAAGATGACAGTGACGTAACATGGAAGAGGAGGAAGTTATCTCATAGCTGCCTCTCATCCAGGGGCACAGGAGGAATCAACCCACCATCACTGCCCAATTATTTCTCCTCCTGAAACTCATTAAGGCTTTTTCAATTTGTAATCAATACATTAAAGTCCCTCTGTTTTATAAAACAGTTCATCAATATTTTATGGTTTTAATAATTTATGTTTTATTACAGGAGCAGATGGAACCCTACAGCACACTTAATCTCTAGAGATGACAGGGGAGAAAGAAAGTTTGAGTTGCAGATTCTGGACTTAAATAATCAGCCTTTCTGGGCCTCTGGCTCCAATCTGGATTTTGGGTGCAGGCAGGGGGAGCATTGACGGCTATAACTCATGAAGGGAGTGAACAGCTCTGATTATTTTTTGACCATCTGCCATGTGTTAGACCCTCTGCTGAGTACCCAACAGGCATTGCCTCATCTAATCCCCCACGAGAACTGCAGCAGAAAGATATTATTGTCCGCCACTGCACAGATGAAGAAACTGAGACCCAAGTTAGTAAGTATCTTAGACAAGGCCACACAGCCAGAAAATGGCAGAGCTTGGACTCAAGGGATTAAGTCATCTGACTCCAGCACCCATGCAGTTAACATCTCTGCCATCACAATGGTCAACATCCCTTCTTTTAGAAATATTTATTGAACACCAACTTTTCTAAACACTGGGCATGTAAAGATGAACTACATAGGCAAGGACCTAACTTCATGGAGCTAACATATGAGTGGGGTTAGACCATAAACGAATAAAGACTTTTTTTTAAAAAATTTATTTTGTTTATTGAATCAAAATCGATTATACATTTTTGGGGTTGAACATTGAGATATTTTTTTTTTTTAAATTTATTTTGTTTATTGAATCAAAATCGATTATACATTTTTGGGGTTGAACATTGAGATATGTTGATTAAATCAATATTACTAGCATATATATTGTTACAAATCATAATTATCCTTTATGCCCCTTGTCCAATCTCTCCCCTTCCTCCATTCCCTCCCCCTCCCCACTCTAATTGCCCTAGATTTCTTCTCTCCTTCTGAAAGAATCATGGTTACTCTGTTAATTTGTTGCCTAGATGATCTGTCCAATGCTGAGAGATGTGATCAGGTCCCCCAATATTATCAGAGAGCAGACGCTTCTTCTGTCACTCTGAAATGGGTTTTGTGGAAAGAGACATCCTCTTCTTTTCTTTGTCTCTGTTGTTGACTCTTCTTGTGTGAATGCACTCCAGTGGTTGGCAGACCATCTGCGTGGTGGCTGTGCCGTCTAACCACTTTTGCTAGCTGCTTTTGCAGCATCCATGGTTATTGTGATGGCTGTGGTGGGCCACCCACGTGGAGGTACTGTTTTTGGTATGCTCCTTGGCACTGGTGCTATGCCTGACCGTGGGGTATGTTTGCTCCCCTTCTCCATGCCTCTGGTCCCTGGGCAGGCCCCAAGGCACTGGCGCCATGTGCCTAGTTGTGGGAGAGGGGTCCAGTCCCCTTCTCCAGTCCCGGGCCCCTGGGCGGGCCCTGAGGTGCTGGCGCAGTGTGCCTGGTTGAGGGAGGGTGGTCTGGTCCCCTTCTCCATGCCCCATTAGCTGCTTTTGCAGCATCCATGGTTATTGTGATGGCTGTGGTGGGCCACCCACATGGAGGTGCTGTTTTTGGTATGCTCCTTGGCACTGGTGCTATGCCTGACCATGGGGTATGTTTGCTCCCCTTCTCCATGCCTCTGGTCCCTGGGCAGGCCCCAAGGCACTGGTGCCATGTGCCTAGTTGTGGGAGAGGGGTCCAGTCCCCTTCTCCAGTCCCGGGCCCCTGGGCGGGCCCTGAAGTGCTGGCGCAGTGTGCCTGGTTGAGGGAGGGTGGTCTGGTCCCCTTCTCCATGCCCCAGGTCTCTGGGCAGGCCCCAAGGTGCTGGCATTTTGTGCCTGGTGTGGGAGGAGGATCCAGTCCCTAGCTCTATACCTCAGGTCACTGGGCTGGACCTGAGGCACTGGCTTGGTGTACCTGGTTGTGGGAGAGAGGGCCAGTCCCCTTCTGCATGCCTCTGGGCCAGGCGGGCCCTGAGGTGCTGGCACAGTGTCCCTGGTTGTGGGAGAGAGGTCCAGTCTCCTTCTCCTTGCCTCGGGTCTCTGGGTGGGCCCCGAGGTACTGGTGTGGGCTCCTGCAGCCCATTTCGCTAATCAGGCCATTTCAGGTCTTGGCCATCACAGCTGGGCTCATGGGGCCAATAGCAAAGACCTAAATTGAACAGTGGAGAGGCCTCTCTATCAGACTAGGTTCCAGACAAGTGCCCCAGCAGGTACATGTTTGGATGAATAATTTCCCCTGGGATTATGTTTCCCCAGTGCATCGATGAGTATTCTCCTGGGTGTTTGTTTTCCCAGTGGCTATTATTCCCCTGGGAGCTGTGGTTTGCTGCAGACCCAGGACAGTGGTTTCTTTCATAAGCACACAAAGGAACTTTAGGCTGGTAGAAACATTTTGCTTTGGTTTCCAGTGTGAAGACAAATGTGTGAAGGCTCATTTCCCTACAGTTTCATTGTCTGCTTATGAATCTGTCTTCCATGTTAATTTTGTAGATCTAGAGCTTATGTTTCATTCACTGTTAGACCCCATTGCCTAACCTAGTGTGCGACACATAGTAAGTGCTCAGTAAATGTTCAATGAATGAATCATTGCTTGTGTTCAAAACTGGGGCTGTCATTTACTTCTTGTGCATACTTGGGCAAGTTACCTAGCACTCTCCGTGTGTTTCCCCTTATGTAAAATGGAGGATAGAATAGCACCCACCTCATAGAGCTCTCATGAGGAATAAGTGAGTTAGTAGATGTGAAGTCTTAGAAGAATGCATGACATTTGGTGCACACAAAATAAATGACGGTTGCCAGGGCTTTCAGAGTAAGTATATAGTCAATGGCCTGATGAATATAATTTCCCCATTCATATTTTCCCAGTAGTTATTTGTCCCATTAGGAATATGGTTCTGTAGATATTTTTCATACTAGGTATGACTTTTTTCCAGTAGATATTTTTCCCAATGCAAATTTTTTGAGTGGTCATTTCTCCTAGTGAAAATTTTCCTGTAGGCATTTTTTCAAGAAAGGATTTCTCCAGAAGGTCACCCCTTCTTTTTTTGCAATGATCTTTCCAATAGATATGTTTTCCTAGTAAATATTTTCATGGTGAGCATTTTCATAATGGACCTTTTTCTCAGAGGATATTTTTCCTAGTGAGGATTTTTAGTGAGAATTCTTCCTGATGTGTATTTTGCTTAGTGTATTTTTGCTAGACAGTATATGTTTCCATGGGATATTTTCCAGAACGAAGTTTATCTCTAGTAGCTGTTTTTCCAAATGGGCATATTTTCCTACAAGTTGCATGTCTTTCCTCTAAGGAGCACAGTCCCTGTTATGGACTGAATTGTGTCTCTCCAAAGTTCATATGTTCTAATAAAATTCATGAGTACTAACCCTTCAAACTGACAATGGAGATAGGACCTTTGGGAGGTCTAAATGAGGTCATAAGAGTGGGGCTCTGATCCAATATGACAGCGTCCTTAAAGAAGAGAGAAACCAGGGATGCTTGAACACAGAGGAAAGGCCAGTGAGCAGACAGTGAGAAGAGACATCTGTAAGCCAAGGAGAGTGCCCTTGGGGGAAATCCACCCTGCCAACACCTTGATTTTGGACTTTAGCCTCCAGTGGTTTGAGATAATAAATTTCTGTTATTTGGTATTTTGTTAAGGCAGCCTGAGCAAACTAATACAGTCCCAGATACTTCATGTCTTTCTGGTTAGGCCACTCTCTGCAGGTCACCTAAAGGTATCTTCTGCCTACCCCACATTGAACACTAAGGCCTAACTCAACAAAAGCAGAAGGTCTATACCTATCGCTCCCTTTTGTGCTGATAAAAGAATATACTGTCTTTAATCCAATTTGTTTTCCAGCCTGCAGCTCTCCGTAACTCTAGCCCTGCAAAAACAGCTCAATAATGAGTGCCCTGTTCCTATCAATGCAGCCCTGAGGTTATGCCACAAAGCATGGCAGACACGTAAAGATCCGGAGGAGAGCAGGAGAGGTGGCTTGAGTCCCTTTGCCTGGATAATCATATTGAGGGGAGCGGAAACACCCCGAGGGTCACCTCCATCTCTCCTCCAACCTGTGTATGGCTCCAGAGACACAAGCATGAGTTTGGAGTTGTTTAGCTCCTCTGCACTAGAGGGCTTCCAGTAGTGATGGGCATAGCACTTGAGAAGAGCCATCTTACATGTTCAATGTCAGACTCTGGATAAACATGAGTTAATTTTATGTGGTCACAGGAAGAAATGCTGATCAAAACAGGCTAGAGAAGCCAGAGACCCAGACTAGCGGTGAGAGACCATATTTTAATGAGATTCTTCATCTTAGCCCTCAGAATCACTTCCCAAGATCCCTTTCTCTAGCTCCTACCCCCATCCAGATCCACCCCCCACACACTGTCTGATGGAGTCTATTCCTTATGTACAACTAAACACCAAAAGCTCTTTTATTCTCTTTTTATTTCCATTAAGTGTTTTCTCAACAACAAAAATAATTAAAAACTGATCCACACTGAAGTCCAAACAACTGATAACAACTAATAATTGTGCCTCTCCCCCCTCCCCACTTCTTTTTTTCACACATTCTTTTAAAAGAATTGAAGCCTTAAATTAAAGGAACAATGATCTACTACATGGAATTTCTAGGGTTAGCTAGTTGGGGGAGGGATAATGGGCAGGTACCGAGATATTGGCTGTGTACCTCTCTCCCCTTCCCGAACCTGGGAAGTTAGAGGAAAAGAGTTGTCATGCATGGCATTGAAGTGATACCCAGTAGCAATTCCGCAGACACTGAACAAGGTACAAGATGCTCTTCCACCTACCCAAGTCAGTGCAAGGCATTTAACAGAGTGAGAACTCAATGAAAAACAGATTCACTGTATACAGTAGAAAGAATAATGCCCTCTGCCAAGATGTCTGTGTCCTAACACCCAGAACCTATAAATATGTTGCCTAGCATGGCAAAAGGGACTTTGCAGAAATGAGGAGATTATCTCAGGTGATCCAGGTAAGTCCAGCACAATCATGAGGGTTCTTGTGGAGGAAGGCAGGAGGGTCAGAGTCAGAGAACTGCAAGGCTGCTCTGCTGGCTTTGAAGCTGGATCATCAGCCAAGGAAATCAGGTAGCTTCCAGAAACTGGAAAAGGTAAGGGGCTGGATTTTCCTCTAGACCTCTCAGAAGTAATATGGTACTGCCACTGCCTTAATTTTAGCCCAGTGGAACCCATTTCAGATCTCTGACCCTCAGAATTGAAAGATAATGCATTTTTGTGTTGCTTAAACGACTAAGTTTGTGGTAACTTGTTACAGCAGCAATAGAAAACTAATACACCATGGCCCAAGCCACTGCCTTATGGATACAGAAGTTTTCAATCAGCCCGGAGCTGACCCTCAGATACTCCACTGCAGTGAAGAGTTGATCTTTTTGGATCCAGCTCAGATGCCACCTGCATTATCAGACTTCTCTGCCTCACCAGGAGGGAGTGATCTGCCCCTCTTCTGAGCATCTCTTCAACCCATTCTCTGCTGCTCCTCACTTCGTGTCACCAGATATCTGTGAAAAGAGAGAGAGGGAAAGAGCAGAGGACTGGAGGAGAAGGAAAAGTGAGAAGGAGAGATACAGGAAAGGAGGAAGAGAGGAAGGATGAAGAGAAAGGAGGGAAGAAAGGACGGAATCAAACGTGTAAGAGGCTTCAGGCATTTCCCTATGTCACTTCTCTGGCCCAGCCCTGCCTCTTACTACCTATGTGATTCTGGTGGGCATGTCTCATGCTCACCAATATCCATATTTTCTTCCTCAGGGACATGCAGCTAGACAGTATCTTCCAGCTGTGGTCATGACATTGAGTTCTGGCCAGTGGGATGTGGGCAGAAATAATACACACCACTTCTGAATCCAGCCCATAAAAATAAATCTTCTCATGGTGATCCTCACACTCTGTCTCCAGCTAAACTGAGACATCTCTGAGGACTCGCAGTGGGAGGTCACTAGGATCCTGAGGGACTTCGTGGAACCGAGCCCCTGCCTACACACTCTGGTCTGTGATGCAAGGGAGAAATAAAATTTGACTGAAATAAGCCACTAAAATTTTGGGGGGAGGGTGTTTACTACAGTAATTAGCCTAGCCTGGGCAATTTACTGACTTCTCTGGGCCTCAATTTCTGGATTAGTATAATAAGGTGACTATGTGATATCTAAGGTGGCTTGTCATAAAAAACTCTGTGGGCCTTTGACTCTCTCCAGAATTTAGTTCCAGATCTTAGGTGATTTAAGAAAAAAAAAAAAAAAAAAAACTAGTGCACTCATCCACCAGGTGGGCTCTTAGTGTTATATATGTTACTCTCTGAAAAGATCCATTTCTTTTAATAATAGAACAGCAGACCTATCCATAACAGGCTCATTCCCAAAACAGGGTTTTGATTGACTGGGCCTCAGAGCATTTGAGTCCCATAACATAAAATCAGTCAGCAATTGACTACACTTAACTAATTTCCACTTGTGAGGTAGATCCTGACTTAAACACCCTTTCTTATTTTCTCCCTGTCACCCAGCTCCTCACCAGCTATGCACCTACACAAGGATGATTCTACATCTTCCAGCTGAATGACTCTCCAGGGGGCTCTTCCCTGGAGACACATCTCGATTTCCTCTGTTTGGGAAGTTTGGGGCATGCCTAAAGGGAATGGCAACTCTCTCCCAGGCTAACGTTAGTCATCGACAGTAACAAAATATTTCCAGGTTCCCATGATATTGGGTATATGGGAGACCCATCAGGACAGGTGAGAGAATAAAGTTTGTTTGATAATGATGATTATCTTCCTAATATCTCCCTGCTTCCCTGCTTGCTCCCTACAGTTAACTCTCAACACAGCAACCAGTATGATCACAACAAGTCATACCATGTTGCTTCTCTGCTCGTGGAATTCCAAAGAATTCTATCTTACTCCAAGTAAAAGCTGAAGTTCTTACAAAGTTCTGTGAGGCCATACGTTTTCCGGCCTGACTATATTTTTCTCTCATCTCTCGTTGCTCCATCCATCCCAGCCACACGTACCTCCTAGCTGGGGCTAATCAGACTCCTGCCTCAGGGCCTTTGCACTTGCTATTTCATCTTCCTGAAAGTCTTCCCCAGGTATCTTTATATTTCCCGCATGTTCCTCAACTCTGTTTTGATAGGGAGGTCTTCCCTAAAAATCCTATTTGTAATTGCAAACCTCCATCAATGACACTGCCCGATTTTATTTTTCTTTATAGCCCTACAACCTTATCATGCATACTAGAGCTAGCATAGCCAGTTGATTTGTCTGCCCAGCCACTTCTGAATGGAAGCTCCATGAATATGTGCTGTTGTTCTTTCCTGCCATTCCCCTGGCACCTGGCAGATAGATGGACACATAGTGAATGCTTAATAAATATTTGTTGAATTGAAGTGAAAATTTGTTCTGCCCTTGTCTTTATCAAATGAAATTATAGGCCCCTTATATTTGTTACATTATATGCCCTGGACAGTTATTAATTATTGTTATATTTATTGTAACTCTTCTGTAATTTCAAGTTTGTCACCCAAGGGTAGGAAATGGAATGGCATTGCTTCACTCTGAAAAGCCAGCAGGGGGAGGAGGAAGGGTGGTGGGGGTTCTGGAATCACTGGGACCTTTTCACTCAGGGCTGGAGACACCTGGGTCATAGCAGAGGTTCCTAACCCAAAATGCATGGACCCTCAAACTTCAAGGGCCTGTACATCCCTTCAAAAATGTATGTGTGTCTGTGCATGTATCTGTGTGTGTGTGTTTGCTGTGTGCCCTAAACACAGACGTATGCTCACTCATTCTTTTCACTATACCTACTCATGCCAACTCCTTCCTGGGATCTTGAATTACAAAAGAAACCCTTGTGCAGCTTCCATTCTAATGAGAAACATTACACAAATATGTATTTCCGTAAATAATAAAGCTAAAAGGCTAGAGAATGACGAAGCTGGCAGGTTGCTTTTTCAGGTAGTATGAAATGGGAGCTCTCTTTGAGAAGATGAAACTTGAGCAAAGATCTGAATAATGTAAAGGAATAAACTATGCAACTATGAGGCAGAGGCAACAGCATAAGCAAAGACAGTGAAATGAGAAAACCTTGTCCTGTGCAGGAAATGGGAAGGAGGCTGGCATGGCTGGAGCACAGAAGGCACTGGGGAGAACGGCAGGAGACGGGGAGGGAGAGATTACGGGGGCAGGCACAGAGCATTTTACAGAGCAATGTGTGGGCTTTGGGTTTGGATTTAACTGTGAGGATGATGGGAGTCTGTGGAGGGTTGAGAGCAAAGGTGATGCATGATCTGACGTGCTTTAAGAGGCTCTCTCAAGCTGCTGTGTGCAGAACAGACTGAAGGGGGCAACGTGGAGCAGGGAGACAACCCTGAGAGTGGGTGGTCCAGACCAAGTGGGTGGCAATGGAAAAGGTGGCATGTAGGGTTGCTGGCTGATTGGATGTGGATGAATAGGCACTTTTCTGGAGAGATGGCCTTTATCGGACATCTGTTTCTCCTGACGGCCCAGCATGCACTCTTCTGGTGAAAGTAACTTCTCTTACATTTGGTGGACTGGCCTGCTGCAATGGACACAGTGTGCATGGAAGTGTCCTTTAAAGTTTATGAACTTCCCCTGGCTGAGAGGTCAGCCCTAGACCTCAGCTAGGTCAGTGAGGCTCTTATCCCTGGAAAACTGTCTCTTCAGAAGAGTGGCACAGGTCTGAAATTGGAAAACATTCACCCTGACAGTTGTCCCCTGGAGGGGCTACCCATGAATTCTACTAGCCAGACTCGGGGGCTGCTTTGGTCCCTTCCTTTCTCATTCCTGGCAACTCTACTTCTCCTTTGTGCCATCCTGAACTATATACACATATACAAAGGATATGCAGAAGATTCATGGAAAGATTTGTATTATCTGTTAATTCCATTTTTCTGTGAAGTTTTTGAAGTGCCCTCATATATTAGTAAAACTTTCTCTTATTATCCACCAAATAACCTTGGGCAATACAGAGGCCACTGTTGTTATCAGATTCTCAAAGGAGTTTAGTATTTCCATAGGTCAGGAATAGTGTTTCAGAACATTCAAAATCCTCTCTTCTTCTGTTTTGAAATACACAATACATTATTGTTAACTATAGTCACCTTACTGTGTAATGGAACACTAGAACACGTTCCTGCTATCCAACTCTATCTTTGTACCTGTTGACCAACCTCTCCTGATCCTCCCCTCCCCTTAACTCTTCCCAGCCTCTGGTAACCACACTGCACCCCCATAAATATCCTTACTGTGTAATGGAACACTAGAACACGTTCCTGCTATCCAACTCTATCTTTGTACCTGTTGACCAACCTCTCCCGATCCTCCCCTCCCCTTAACTCTTCCCAGCCTCTGGTAACCACACTGCACCCCCATAAATATGTACAGTTATTAGATGTCAATTAAAAATAAATGGAATGCATTTCATTTTAAAAAGAAAAGAAAAAAGAATAGTGTTTTAGAGCCTTGCTAATCAAATGCGGTTTGGATCAGCAGCATCAGTGTCACCTGAGTGTTAGAATCTCAAACCCCACCCCAGACCTACTGAATCAGAATCTGCATTTAATGAGATCCCCAGGTGTCTTTGTCCATTTGGGCTGTATAACAGAATACCATGAACTGGAGGGCTTAACAACAGACGTTTATTTCTCACAGTTCTAGAAGCTTGAGAGTCCAAGATCAAGGTGCTGGCAGATTCAATATCTGGTGAGGACTGGTTTCCCAGTTCACAGATGGCTGTGTCCTCACATGGTCAAAGGGACTAGAAAGCTCTCTGGGGCCTCTTCTACAAGGGCACTAATCCCATTTACGAGGGCTCCACCCTCATGATCTAATCCCTTCCCAAAGGCCCCATCTCCTAACACCATCACCTAGTGGGTAAAGATTTCAACATATGAATTGGAGCATATGAATGGTGGGGTGGGCAGGGTGGGCATCCAGTCCATAACACCAGGTAATTCCTATGCCCCCTGACATTTCAGAAGCACTGGTTTAGAGTCAATGTGATATATGAAACAGTTATCAGGCCTGGGGCCTAGACTTGGTTCACCACTAAATAACCACGTGATGTTGTCAGAAATCTAATATCTAATCTTCTGCTTTTAATTTTCTCACCTTGCAAAAAGTGGAGCAGAGATGTGACCCACTGCATGCTCCCACAACACTTTGTACATACCCATGTCCAAGCATGTGGCTTAGAACAGTAAAACCAGTTGAATGTGCACATCCCCCACTGGCCTGGAGGAGGGGACAGCTTTATTCATTCACAGAGAAATATTTGCTGAGTCCCTTCCATGTGAAAGGCACTGTGCAATGTTCTGGGAGGATCACCTGTGTCTGCCCCAGCTCAGTATTAATGTTTAGTAAATGTTTTTGAACAACTGATTTAATTTCAGGGTTCCTTTAGAATCTAATTAACACGTTGAATGTACACTATGAGGTGATTTGAAATTATTATGATGAGGATTTTCTCTTTAGAGATTACTCTCCAGTTCCAACAGTCTATGAATGTACGGAATGAGTCACTTATTTGAAGGGTTAGCAAGGATGGACCGACCGTGTGTTCTGGAAATTGCAGCTGCTCACCTGATGCTTTTCTTAAAGAGATGCCATCAGCAGGTTATTCTGACCCACTCACAGGGACCTTCTTAGAAGACAAGGATTCATAGATAACTCACCTGTCTGGAAAAACAGGTTCTAACTTCCTTATGGCTAAGCTGGGGGTGGGGAGAGAGCAGGGGGGAATAAAATCACTCGTTTCCATAACAACAGAAATGCACAATTTAAAGAACATAGTGTCTTGCTTAAATCTATTTATAAAAAATGTGTAGGAAATACAATTAAGGAAACTAACAGCAGATGAAGTACTTGAGCTCTGGCTTAATTGTCTGTCTTCCATCATTTAGCACTCAAGAAGAATGGATGCAAGAAGGTCAAGGGGCCAGCAGCAGAGGAGCAGGCACGTGGCTTCCCTGCATCGCTGCGGAGAGCCAAGTGCCGCTGCAGCCCCTGAATTCCCAGCTCTAAAGCTGCAGCTCCCACTGCCTCAGCCCAGCCCTGTTCAGACCATTTTCAAGGCTGGCTTGAGGTGTGGGTTAGTAGGTCATCAACTCGGAGATCTGATTTAATTGTAACCTGTGGCTCACTAGCCTGCAAAACCCTTTATTGTTGACCTGAAATTCCCACCATGATTCCCAAAGCGGCACTTATAGCCCCTGCTTTGTTTCTGGAACTCACCATGCTACCTGGATGCCTCACTGGACTGCCAAACTCACATGTCCAAATCCAGTTACTCTTCCTGACCAGCTTCCTTCTGTCCCATCACCCTCTCTGGCATCCAGGATCAATACTTCTCTCCTCCCTAAATTTTGTTTACTTTTTCTTTTCAATTGCCTCTTGCAATCTTGCAACTGTCATGACCTAAGACTGCACAAAATGGTTGGATGCTGGTCTTCTGAGGGACATTTCTGGGCTCCTTTCCTGGGCTCCATCACCTCTCACACCACACACCCTGGTCCTGGGCTCTGGCTCCTAGGAGTGCCCAAGTGTTTAAATCCAGTCTGCTAAGCAAAACCTTGCCCACATGTTTCCTGAACTTCTGAGCCCACCCCTTGCAGTTCAGATGCTAGAGCAGCCACGTGCTAATGCTGTACCCTAGGCAGCCTCCCCTGTGGGTTTCAGCTGTCACCAATTCTGCAGGACTATACTTCTGTGCCCTCCCTGACCCGACACCTCCATCCTGCACAGGGCTGAGCATTCGGGGTGTGCTCAGTCATCAGTGGTGTCTGCTGACCTCTCTCCTTCACCCTCTCATGCACCCCAGCAACCACAAACACTCATTCAAAAGGAAAAGGAAAAGGGCACCCCAGAGCATTCCCACCCCTCTCTCTCTAATGAGGCAGAACTGATTGCCACATGCAATCAGATGGACTCCTAGACAGAATAAAATGTGACTCTCCTTTCACGTGGGTTGACAACGACCCAACACTGAAAAATAAAGAGAAAATCACAAATTAAAATGAGAAAAAACAGCACCTTGCTTTTTGATGAACTCTTCTCCATTTCTCCAGCACCCTCCTTCCTCCCGGAAAGAGCCTAATCTAAATCTTGGATCTCTTTTCATGGAGTGACAAAAGCTCTGTAACCCCAGGTGCTGCGGGAGGAACTTAACAAGGTGGGGGGCGGGGAGTCTTCCCTAAGCCACATTCAAGCTCTTTCTCCTGCTCCAGCCACAGCCAGCTTCTTTCCCTTCCTTAAACAAGCCAGGTTTATCCCCTTGAGACTTGCTGCTCCCTCTTCCTGAATCTCCCTGCCCCACATCATCCATTGTCCAGTTCTTCCCATTCAGTTCCCAGCTCAGAGCAGCCTTCCCAGACCACCCTGTCTAAAAAAACTCTCCCCACAGCCAAGTCATCCTCTATTTGTTCTATTTCCTTTGTGACATTCACCACTGTCAGCAATCATTTTCTTCACTTATGGCTCCACTTATTTCTTATATCCTCCACCAGCATATAAATTTGTTGAAACAGACACCCTGTCTGCATTGCCCATCTCTGTATTCTCAAGCTCCAAAACAGTGCCTGGCATAGAATAGAAGGTCAGCACACAGGCATTGCATGAATGAGGGCTTGCAGGAAGGAATGAATGGTTTGGCGATAGACCTGAATGGTTAGAACCACTGGCTTCAAAGGCTGACATCCTTGAATGGGAATCCTGGATTGAACAGTTAGTGGTTACCCGACCACATGCAAGTCAGTTGACTGTTCAAGGCCTCACTATCTTGCTTTGTAAAATAGGGCAAATTATAGCATTCATCTCACAAGATGGTTGTGAGAATTCAGTGAGATAAGACAAGCACGGAGTATAGTGTCTGGCACATAAGCTCAATGGATGGAAATTATCATTATCTTGCTATTTTCCCCTGTTCTGTCATACTCTTCCTGACATGGTCCACTAATGGAAGTTAGGATTATTTCTCTCTCCTCCCTATAGAAAGGCCTCTTGGGGAGACTCTCGTCTAATCTAATCTAATCTAATCTAACCCTTCCCCATTGCCATATTCTTCTGCATAACTTCCTTCTGAAATTACTGTAAAGTAAGGATATAATGGCTATTTAATGAGTATCTACTATGCTCAGGCATTTGATATAAATTATCTCTTCCACCCTCATGGAACGCTGCAGGTGGGGGTGGGGAGAAGAAGCAAACCGATAATCGTGTCACAGTATTCACTGGACCCTTTTTCCTTAGTGGCAGAATCTTAATTACCTGGGGGAGACAGAGCTGAGATCATTTCCCAGCCTCCCTGGAGTCAGTTGTAGCCATGAGGCTAAACTGCGCCAATCAGATAAAAGCAGAAGGGAACCAACGGGGCAGGGATGTGGGCCTGTGTTACCTTCTCTCCCGCCCTCACCCACATAGTTCCCGCAGCCCACAATCTGGGCATGAAGGCGGGGGGCCCTCCGAGGCAGCTTGAACCAAGAGGGTGGAAAGGTACAGGGGACCTCCACACTGGCCCTGGACTCCCTACCTCCACACTACATTTATGGGAAAAATAAAAAATACATTTCTACTTCATTCAAGTCAGACAGTGGTATCTGGGCTTTTCTGTGATAAGTAGCAAAACCTAATCCTGACCTTCACAACAGGCATTATAAGCGCGTGTTATTAATGAAGAGCCTGAACCTCAGAAAGAGTAAATAATTTGCCCAAGGTGACGCAGCTAAAAAGTTACCAACCTGGTATTCGAACGCTAGTAAACTTCATTCCAATATACAACTATTTTTCCATTAATCTGTAAGCTATTACTTAACTCAGGGCAGAAAGTATCTCAGAGAGGCTTACATCAAACCCTCAGACAACAGGGAATCTTTTCCGGAACTTCACTGAAGGATGGCCACAGCCTGAGGCTTAATCACCTCCGGGGACATCAAGCTCATGACTCACTTTTCAATCCTTTATTTTTCATTATTGAGAAGGTTCTTCTTCGATGCGACAGCTGAAATTTACTTTGTAAAATTCACACCATGATAGTGAACTTTCAGGCTGAGAACAGCCATTGAGCCTCCCTTGGTCTCCTGTTCTCCAACAACAGTGACCTTTCATTTATTCACAAGGCACATGGAAGGAGGGATTTCTAGGTGCTGAGCACTGAGCCATGCTCTGGGGCAGAGGTGATGGCTAACCTCATGCGGCTTATAGTCTAACCCAGCTCCCTGGAAGGACCTGGTCTCCTTCGATCACATTTGAGTTTGTCAATTTCTTTTGAAAGAGTGGTCCCTTGCAATGCTTCCAATCATGGGGACATGGACTCATAAAATTAGATTCGTAGTGCCCACCAGGGCCCTACCCTTAGCCCTCTTTTCTTTCAGCCTCCTCATACTCACCCTTGACAATTTCAATCACACCTATGATTTCAGTGGTCAATTGAGTGTCAAGCAAGTCCAAACTCTCTCTTGGGCTCCAGACTCAAATTTGAAGGTCTAATTGTCAACTCCACTCTGATACACCACAAATACTCAAATGCGATAAGTCCAACACTGAATTCATCATCTCTCCCTCCCTCCTACCTCCATTATATTCTCTCCTCCTGCGTTCTCTGTTCTGTTAATGTCACCATGATCTGCTTGATTTCCCAGCCTTGTTTGACCCCGTTCTCTACCTTACACTCCACCTCTGCCCAGCCAATTTATCGTGTATCTCTCATCCCTGCCTCTCCACCGCACCCTCACCCTGGCCACTATTGAGTCCTTCATTATTATTTATCTAAAGAATTTCAATAACCCCCTTGCAAATCCTTCCACTCCTTCCGCCTTGCACCTTCCAATCTAACCTACACAACATTAGCATTGATCTCTCTAAAAAAATAAAAAACACTGGATGTATCATTTCACCACTTAAAAACCTTCCATGGAACATGCCTGCTTATCAACAGCAAATACTGTGGCCTGCCATTAACGCCCTCACCGATCATGCTTTATGTTTCCAGCTTCACCTCTTTCCACTCCAACTGACGCAAATTCTTTTTTTTTTTTCTTAATTTTATTTTGTCGATATACAATGTGATTGATTATTGTGGCCCATTACCGAACCCCCCCTCCCCCCTCCCTCTCCTCCCTCCCANCGGGAACCGGTCTGTATGTGGGATCCGAACCCTCGGCGGGAGCGCCGCCATACTCCCAAGCAGCGCACTGTAACAGTGCGCCACCGGGCTGGCCCCACCATGACTCACTTTTCAATCCTTTATTTTTCATTCTTGAGAAGGTTCTTCTTCGATGTGACAGCTGAAATTTACTTTGTAAAATTCACACCATGATAGTGAACTTTCAAGCTGAGAACAGCCATTGAGCCTCCCTTGGTCTCCTGTTCTCCAAGGACAGTGACCTTTCATTCATTCACGATGCACATGGAAGGAGGGATTTCTAGGTGCTGAGCACTGAGCAATGCTCTGGGGCAGAGGTGATGGCTAACCTCATGCAGCTTATAGTCTAACCCAGCTCCCTGAAAGGACCTGGTCTCCTTTGATCACATTTGAGTTTGTCAATTTCTTTTGAAAGAGTGGTCCCTTTCAATGCTTCCAATCATGGGGACATGGACTCATAAAATTAGATTCGTAGTGCCCACCAGGGCCCTACCCTTAGCCCTCTTTTCTTTCAGCCTCCTCATACTCACCCTTGACAATTTCAATCACACCTATGATTTCAGTGGTCAACTGAGTGTCAAGCAAGTCCAAACTCTCTCTTGGGCTCCAGACTCAAATTTAAAGGTCTAATTGTCAACTCCACTCTGATACACCACAAATACTCAAATGCGATAAGTCCAACACTGAATTCATCATCTCTCCCTCCCTCCTACCTCCATTACAGTCTCTCCTCCTGCATTCTCTGTTCTGTTAATGTCACCATGATCTGCTCAATTTCCCAACCTTGTTTGACCCCGTTCTCTACCTTACACTCCACCTCTGCCCAGCCAATTTCTCATGTATCTCTCATCCCTCCCTCTCGACCGCACCCTCACCCCAGCCATATTGAGTCCTTCATTATTATTTATCTAAACAATTTCAATAACCCCTCTTGCAAATTCTTCCACTCCTTCCACCTTGCACCTTCCAATCTAACCTACACACCATTAGCATTGATCTCTCTGGGAAAAAAAAAAAAAAAAAAAAAAACCACTGGACATATCATTTCACCACTTAAAAACTTTCCATGGAACATGCCTCTTATCAACAGCAAATACTGTAACCTGCCATTGACGCCCTCACCGATCATGCTTTATGTTTCCAGCTTCACCTCTTTCCACTCCACCTGAAGCAAATTCTACACACTCAACTCCAGCTGCATGAAACAACTCGCTGCCTTCCAACATGCCACACATCCTTCTCTTCCTCTTTCACTTCCTGCTGGTCCCTCTTTGGTGACAAAAGCCTTCCCCAGTCACCAGGTTGAGTTTGTCACTACCTCTGGGCTCTTCTGGCTCATTGTAAACTTCTATCAAAACCTTGCCACATGACTGTAGATCACCTTTTATATGACGGTCTTTGTGACTATAAGCTCACAGAGGGTAATAAGCACTTCCTACATACGATGACTTACATACAAGTATACCCTGTACACAGTACAGGGGAAGTCAGAGGTGATTAATCATTAATGAGCCCTTACTATGTGTCAGGAACCACCTGGGTCACTTCACAGCTATTCACCTGACTACTGTGAGAGGTTCTTCAGGTCAGAAAGTGCAGCATAGCAATATGCTTAAGGCATAACATGTATTGAGCACTTTCTGTATGCCTGATGTCAAAGCGAATACTGCATAGAGTAAAGTGAAACAGGCATTTATTCAAGGCTATTGCAATAGGGGAGAGAGGCCAGAACTCAGTCTGAGCTTAACTGCACTGAAGCAAAGGGTGGGAGAGGTTTTAAGAGCAAGGATGAGATGGATCGTAGGCCACCTGAGCTTGCTAATTGTCCTTACCCAAAGGAAAAGTAAGCTTTCTTGCATCTCTGTGACAGGAAGTAGTTTTACAACTTGGAGCAAGGTTAGTTAGGCTCCTACCCTCCCACAGAGACTTGGAGATAGGGGTGCTATCCTCCTTGATGACATTTCAAAGAGATGGCTCCCAGGTCCTTGAGAAGAAGACAGTCGTGGGTTGTAAACTGGCAAAAGGCTTCTAAAAAGATTCATATCCCAAAGGGGCAGAGAAAGAATTTGCAATTATGATTTTTCTAAAGTAAATGCTCTAACAAAGGGAAAGAAGGGACCTACAGTCAGGAAGAAGCCTGTCTAATGTCTAGTCAAGCTGCAGGGAAAGTTAAGGCCATCTCGGTCACTGGGGTTGTGCAATGCACTTTGCATATACCATCTTATTTAATTATCCTCATAAGAGCACTCTTTAGGAGACATTACTGTCCCCTTCATTTCACAATTAGGAGGTGGCAGAGCTGCATTCCATGGCTTACCCATTAGGCTGTACCAGCTAATCCATCTCTGCAATCTCAGTGTGTGCTCACAGTCTGGCACATAGTGAGAACACAGNCAAGAGCATGGGATATCTTTCCATCTTCTCGTATCCTCTCTAATTTCTCTCAGCAGTGGTTCTACACACTCAACTCCAGCTGCCTGAAACAACTCGCTGCCTTCCAACATGCCACATGTCCTTCTCTTCCTCTTTCACTTCCTGCTGGTCCCTCTTTGGTGACAAAAGCCTTCCCCAGTCACCAGGTTGAGTTTCTCACTACCTCTGGACTCCTCTGGCTCATTGTAAACTTCTACCAAAACCTTGCCACATGATTGTATATCACCTTTTATATGATGTTCTTTGTGACTATAAGCTCACAGAGGGTAGTAAGCACTTCTTACATAAGATGACTTACATGCATGTACACCCTGTACACAGTACAGGGGAAGTCAGAGGTGATTAATCATTAATGATCCCTTACTATGTGTCAGGCACCACCTGGGTCACTTCACAACTATTCACTTGACTACTGTGGGAGGTTCTTCAGGTCAGAAAGTGCAGCATAGCAATATGCTTAAGGCATAACATGTATTGAGCACTTACTGTATGCCTGATGTCAAAGCGAATACTGCATAGAGTAAAGTGAAACAAGCATTTATTCAAGGCTATTGAAATAGGGGAGAGAGGCCAGAACTCAGTCTGAGCTTAACTGCACTGAAGCAAAGGGTGGGAGAGGTTTTAAGAGCAAGGATGAGATGGATCTTAGGCCACCTGAGCTTGCTAATTGTCCTTACCTAAAGGAAAAGTAAGCTTTCTTGCATCTCTGTGACAGGAAGTAGTTTTACAACTTGGAGCAAGGTTAGTTAGGCTCCTACCCTCCCACAGAGACTTGGAGATAGGGGTGCTATCCTCCTTGATGACATTTCAAAGAGATGGCTCCCAGGTCCTTGAGAAAGACATTTGTGGGTTGTAAACTTGCAAAAGGCTTCTAAAAAGATTCATTTCTCAAAGGGGCAGAGAAAGAATTTGCAATTACAATTTTTCTAAAGTAAATGCTCTAACAAAGAGAAAGAAGGGACCTACAGTCAGGAAGAAGCCTGTCTAATGTCTAGTCCAGCTGCAAGGACAGTTAAGGCCATCTCGGTCACCGGCGTTGTGCAATGCACTTTGCATATACCATCTTATTTAATAATCCTCATAAGAGCCCTCTGTAGGAGACATTACTGTCCCCTTCATTTCACAACAAGGAGGTGGCAGAGCCACATACCATGGCTTACCCATTAGGCTGTACGAGCTAATCCATCTCTGCAATCTCAGTGTGTGCTCACAGTCTGGCACATAGTGAGAACACAGCAAGTCAGTTTGTTGAATGAATGAATGATTTTTGCTTCACACCTCTCTGGT
>NW_007731708.1:76535-87285 GCF_000696425.1 Galeopterus variegatus
TAAAAAGATTCATTTCTCAAAGGGGCAGAGAAAGAATTTGCAATTACAATTTTTCTAAAGTAAATGCTCTAACAAAGAGAAAGAAGGGACCTACAGTCAGGAAGAAGCCTGTCTAATGTCTAGTCCAGCTGCAAGGACAGTTAAGGCCATCTCGGTCACCGGCGTTGTGCAATGCACTTTGCATATACCATCTTATTTAATAATCCTCATAAGAGCCCTCTGTAGGAGACATTACTGTCCCCTTCATTTCACAACAAGGAGGTGGCAGAGCCACATACCATGGCTTACCCATTAGGCTGTACGAGCTAATCCATCTCTGCAATCTCAGTGTGTGCTCACAGTCTGGCACATAGTGAGAACACAGCAAGTCAGTTTGTTGAATGAATGAATGATTTTTGCTTCACACCTCTCTGGTGTGTAGTTGGCCAAATGATTGCACTGAGTGAAAGAGGATGGTAGATCCCATGGAATTCTACGAGATCTCAGTTAATAGCTGGTGAGTGTCTTCTGGAATACCAAGTACTATAGACCAAGGGCAGGCACCCTGAACCTGGGCAGAAAAGCCAATAGATAGCAAGACATGGAAGGGTAAGCAATAAAAGTGGGTGGAAAGTGCTGAAGGAATTTAGAAAGATGTGAGCACTCCAGGGTGTTTCAGATTTTAGGCAGCCATCTTGCCACTGAGCAGCTGTTGGTTAAGCGTTTAGCAAATGTTAGCTATTATTGCATACAACCCGGTGCCAGGAGTATGAACCCTGGAGTCAGACCACCTGATTGCTAGAAGGGTTAATGTGTTAGTTTGCTAGGGCTGCCATAACATAGTGCCACAGACTGGGTGACTTTACAGAAATTTATTTTCTTATGATTCTGGAAGCTAGAAGTTCAAGATCAAGGTATGCCAGCAGTTTGATTTCTTATGAAGCCTCTCTCCTTGGCTGTCCTCTCCCTGTATCTTCCCATGGTCTCCTCTCTGTGCTGTCTATGTCCTAATCCCTTCTTATAAGGACACCAGTCGTATTGGGTTAGGGCCCACCCTAATGACCCCATTTTACCTAAATTACCTCTTTAAGACCCTATCTCCAAATACAGTCACATTCTAAGATACTGGGAGGAAGACAGAATTCAGCTTCTAATGTGGTTAATACGTGGAATATATGTAAAATACTTTTAGAATAGTTTCTGGCCACAGTTTTCTCTGTAAGTGTTCTTATTATAATCAGTATCTGTAATTTTAATAAATTTTCTCTCCATATCTTTGTCTGATACATAGTGTTCAATAAATATAAGCTATTGTTCTTAACTTATTCAAAAATGTACATCGATCACCTATTGTGTGTTAGCCACTGTTCTAGGTACAGGGATGAAGCTGTGAATAAGATGGATAAGGGATCTCTCCTCATGAAGTTTCATTATAATCATTCCTATAGTTACTATTATGTCTTAGGCATTTCTCTGCAAAGCTGTGAGTTTAACAAATCTGAATCCATGTTAGCTCCAAGTGATTTATTTTTTCTACATGTCCATAAACCATCTATTTGTTATTTGTACTGGGACTTGATAGGATTAGAGTTTAGTGCTTTATAGTGTCAAGGGTCCACTTTACTATATACTGGGATAGAGCATGCCTGTGTCAGCCCTTCTACTTTTCTGCCACTCCCCATCTTTTCTCTAGATCACTGACTTCAGCCCTGAGTTCATCTGACTTTCCCTCTGGCACCCTGGGATGCTACCTGTCAGGAGGCAGGTTGTTAACTCATTTAAAGCAACTCTTGTCCCCTGTCCTCACCAGTGCCTCCTGTGATCTCACCTGTATGGGGCTGCAATTCCACGTTCATGCTGCCTGTTCCCCCTTCCCACTTCATACCCTGAATTAGTTAGAATCCCATTCATTTAAAAGCTAAGGAAACCCTACTTAAAATACAAACTGGGGCAGGAAACTATCAGTAACAAAACTGCAAAATTTTTATACCCTGAATTAGTTAGAATCCCATTCATTTAAAAGCTAAGGAAACCCTACTTAAAATACACACTGGGGCAGGAAACTATCAGTAACAAAACTGCAAAATTTTCCAGTTTCTCTCTCCTGTGTCTGGCTTCAGCATACCTCACCCAATGTTATATGGTTAAAATAGTGGAGCAGTTGAATCCCCAATTCTTGATATCTAGGTATGATTGCCTCAAATTCCCATCATCATGGCCTAGAGAATTCTTAAAATACTATAAAATGTTTGCTAATCCTTGTGGTTTGGAGCCCTGCATCCTCACATTGTATCTCTGTTCCAAACTCAAATCTCCTTGGTAAAAATCTTACCTTCTTCATCTGTGTCCAAAAGAAATCCATTCACCACTAGTTTCTGTAAAATAGTATTGAAGACTTAGTGAGTGAATGGGCATATGTGAGTATGTATGAGTTAAGGCATCTAGGGAGAGTATGACGAGTTAAGAGAAGACCTAGAGTTATACCTGGAGAACCTCTGACATTTCACGTCTCGGTAGGGAAGGATGTGGCAAGAAAGAAGACCGAGATGGAGTTCCCAGGGAGGAGGGAGAAAGGGTGGGACAGTGTGTGTCCCAAGAGCTAAAAGAAGGGGGAGGGCCTTATCAAAATTGCTGAAAACTGCTGCAAGATTGAGCAATATAAATGTTGAAAAGCATTCATTGGATTTAACAATGTGTAGATCTTTAGAGAACTTCTCATGAGATATTTCAGTAGAATGGTGAAGACAGTTAAGAGTAAGATGAGACTGTGAAAGATGAGAAAACAAATGCATATATCTCCTTTGAGGAATTTGATGAAGAGTGGGAGATGCCACGTCTGGCCCAAATTTCAGCCTTCAGCTCAGGGTCATATGCATTGCATAGGGACAAAGGTGCCAATATGGCCTTGGAAGTAGATAGATTGATGAGATGGATGGAGGGAGTTCTCTGGGCCCCCCTGGGCTACATCTGTGGCTGAGGGACCAGGAATACCTACATGTTCCAGTGAGAGGACACAGGGTTGCCAGGGAAATGGCAGAGCAGCGGAAGTCTCAGTGTGGAGCAAAGTGACCACAGAAGCAGAAAACTGAGACCACAGACTCCAGCACACATATCAACCCATAAAAGACAGATGGCACCAAAGAAAAAAAAAGAAAGAAAGAAAGCCCAATCCACAATGAAGGGCGTATGTTTGAAAGGATACAGCAACCAACAGAAAGAGTTCCCAATGGCCAAAGCTGGAACAATTTGTGCCACATTTATAAAGTGATACTGAATTGCACAAAATAAATATCCTTGAGTCCATACTGATGTAAATAAGTGACTAAATGGATCAATAAATAGGGGAGAAGAGACAAATATCCCATGCAGGAGGACTCCAAATAATATTTGTAGATATTTCACCATTGAAAGGCGAAGCATAACTCCCCCCTTCATAAGTGTGGATTGTGCAGTGACCTCCTTCCAAAGAGTACAGTATGGGAAGGAGCAAAACCTTTATAGTGGAGACCTCACAATCTGACAAGCCTGACCTCAACCCAGGTCATCAAGTTCAACATCAACCATGATGTCATATTGATAGTGTGCATCCTTGATGTGATGTGATAAAAATGACACTTTAGCTCTGTGATCTTTTTTTCCCAAAACCCATAACCCCAGTCTTACCATGAGCAAAACATCAAACAAATCCCAGCTGAGGGACATTCTACAAAATAACTGCCCAGTACTCCGCCAAACTGTCAAAGTCAGCAAAAACAAGGGAAGTTGGACAAAATGTCACAACCAGGAGGTGCCTAAGGAGACATGATGACTAAACATAATATGGTGTTCTGCATGGGATCCTGGAACAGAAACAGGACATTAGGGGAAAACTGAGGACATCTGAATCAAGTGTGAACTTTAATTAATAAAAATGTATCAATTTTGGTTCATTAATTGTGACAAATGTACCATACTAATGTAAGATATTAACAGTAGAGGAAACAGTGTGCAGTATATGGGAACTTTCTGTACTATCTTTGCAGTAATTCTGTAGATTTAAAACTTCTGAAATGAAACATTTACTAAAAGCCCAAACCGAAGATATTAACAGTAGAGGAAACAGTGTGCAGTATATGGGAACTTTCTGTACTATCTTTGCAATAATTCTGTAGATTTAAAACTGTTCTGAAATGAAACATTTACTAAAAACACAAACCAATAGCATCAGATGAGGAGTGTTTCAGGGGTCTGCACAACCATGGAGATACTCTGACCAGTCTCTCTGCAACAATTACCCATAAAAACCCCAAGGATTTGAGATGAATTCAAAAGCCCTGTCTCCCTCCTCACACACCTCCTTAAGATCACATAAGACACCTCCTCTCTTTCACTTAGATTCCAACTTGCAGAGAAATGGGAGCAGGGCAAAAAAATAATTAATTAATTATAAAAGCTAAAGAACAAGTTTAGAACACAGGAGTTTGAGTACTGGACCAGACCCACGGATGGGGTAGAGACTCACTTCAATAATCAGAACAGTATTAGAGAACTAAAGAAGCTCCATTTCTGTTGCCCAAGTGAAGGTAGTGTGGACAAATATGCAGCTCTTTTTACCACGGGGCCACATCCTACAGGATTCTTAAGGATCTGTGTGCAGTATGCACCTGCCCCCACAGGCTCATTACAACTCCCAGACCACAAAGTCGAGTCATCCTGAGGCTGCTGCCACAAAACCGACAGACAAGATTGTACAGAGGCCCTGTGCAGGTGAGTCCACAGAAGAAAGGAGGGCATAGGGAGGAAAGTTCTCCTTGCTGGGTAGAGTTCCTTGCCATGCATAGTGGTCTACCCACTCAAATTCAATCTTCTCTGGAGGTGGATTGCATATCATGCCTGATGCAGGCTGCACTTCAGCCAGCTAGAATGAAGAAATTCATACCTGCCCCTGAACCATGCCTATGAGTCCCTCAACTGAGAGGTTCAACTGATCTAAACTAATGTTGGGGTTACTTTCCCTGGAGCAGAAGAAATGGCATTCCTAGTGCATGCCTATGATGCCTCTGCTTTTCTAAATTCAGATGCACTTTCTCTTAAACTGGTGCCTTTTTTCAAAAAAGTGATCAAACAAGGACTGAATTGAACACATGGGCTGAAAAGTCAGGGTCCCACTGAACAACTGTAAGAACTAATTTACCTTCCCCTACCCTGGTTAGGAGATTGGTTAGCTAGCAAGCCCTAACAGAAGCTGCTCTCGTAGTATGTGGAAGCATAAATCAACATTTATCATCTATTCAGTAACACTCATTTAAGGAGTGGACAGTAATTTCACCTATTATGCATTTCTTCTAAAAGTAATTGCTCATCTCCTACTTGGATTAAATCATTCATTGAACACTTACTACATGCTACGTACTGTGGGGATAGAAACAAGGACAAGCAGCCACCCTCAAGTGTCTCACAGTTTAACGAGGAAGAGGGGCAAATAAATGGTCTGTGGAAGTTTGATATGTGCTGTCATCAGAAGAATTTGCAGAGAGGAAACTCAACCCATGTTAAGGGAATTGGAAAAAGCTTTCTGGATGAACTGACATCTGAAACAAGCTTTGAAGGACAAGAAAAAATTGGTCTATGCTATGAACTGCATTGTGTCCCTCCCAGAATTCATATGTTGAAACCCTAACCCTAAAGTGATGGTATCTGGAGATAGGGACTTTGAAGGTAATTAGAGTTAGATGAGGAATGAGGTATGCAAAGAGGAAGAGAGAGATCACTCTTTCTGCCATGTAAGGACACAATGAGAAGCTGGTGGGCTGTCTGCAAGTCAGGAATAGGGTCCTCATCAGGAACCAAATTACCTGGTGCCTTGATCTTGAACTTTCCAGTCTTCAGAGCTATGAGAAATAAATGTCTGTTGTTT
This sequence comes from Galeopterus variegatus, assembly GCF_000696425.1. Lineage (NCBI taxonomy): Eukaryota > Metazoa > Chordata > Mammalia > Dermoptera > Cynocephalidae > Galeopterus > Galeopterus variegatus. The sequence continues at coordinate 82,411 of NW_007731708.1, forward strand.
AATCCACCTAGTCTGTGGTATTTTGTTAAAGCGGCCCATGCTGACTACTACAGTCTAGTAACAAAGGGAAGGAATGGGCACTCCAGGCAGCAGGAACAATAGCAGAGTCCCAGAGGATGAGAGAGATTGTTATGTTGTGGGAGCTACATTCCCTTCTGGATCCCTGAACTACAGGGTTCCCACGTTACTGGTCCTGCAAGGGAGGTAACAATGGCAATGACAATCAAAGAGATGTTCAAGATGACAGATGCCCAAGAGCTAAATTGCAACACTGTCAACTCTAATTAGTATGTTCATTCAAGGAAGAGCAAGTTCAGCGAATGCCAAGGTCCAGGGCTGGGGCAGAAAGTAGGAAGGATTTCTTGGAGAGGGTGTGGCAGCAGAGAGGCACACTGCCCCAATGCCCAGAGCAGAATCTAATACATTCCCATTTTTGCCTTTAGTGGTAAAATGAGCATGGCCTATCTCTCTCTTCTCATCTCCTTTGCAAAGTTTGCTTTCCACAGAAAGCTCCTTAGGGCATGTATTTGCTTCAGGTAAATTGGAGAGGTCATGGCTCCAGTAAATGTGCATGGAGCTGTTCAAATTGAATGGATTAAAGTACATTTTGGCAAAAGGACTTTCAAAAGCCTTTGCCAGACTGGTTACATAGAGGCAGCTCAGCTGATCATCTGACACCCTTACACGTGCTGGGATCTACATCTATAGCACTTACCCAGCAAAAATAAAATAAAATAAAATTATGCATTGAAGTGGAGGCGTGATATGCAGGAGAGAGACAACAGCATCTCTATTAAACCACTTAGCACCACCATCCTCAGCCACTTGGGGCCGGAAAGATGGTCTGTTTGAAAGGTGGTGTTTAAAACACTTGTTCCAAGCACATACAGAAATAGTTTTTTCCTAACAATTAAGAAACATTTTCAGATATTTCACTGTGGTGGGATATTTCAGAAACATTTGTGTCTTTAAATGCCAGATTTTTCAGGCTGGTTATTGAAAAAGTATTTTAAAAATTCTATCTGAAAAAATTTGTTTCAGAATGCACTCAATAGTAATGCTTTAGCATGGAGAATTTTTCATTCTTTTTGAACTTTTTGAAGATATGTAGGAGTATTTGGGACCCTCAAGGACCTTAATGATCAACCCCCTACTTACCTTTACATTCTCTTCTCTTGAAACTCTTCAGATGACTATTCAAATACTATTAAAATGTCAACAATTAGCCAAACATTTCATGGTGCTGAGTGCCTTTATTTCTTTGCCATTCTCTCTGCCTAGAGTGGATTTTCACCACTGTTTGCCTGGTCAACATCTTTCTACATCCTTTGAAATAAACAGAGGCATGACTTCCTCTAGAATCCAAGATAAAACTTATCTGTTTCCTCTCTTCTGCAGCAACACCTTCGAGTTCAGTCCCCACTCTCGGCCATTTGGGCAGAATGCATAAGCTTCTGTTCCTGTCCTCCCTACCTCATAAAGAAGAAAAGTCAGAAACAGCTTCAGAACATGACCCTTCATTCCCCACCTGCCCCAGACACACGACCTCTCTAGCTGTGCCTGATGTTTATTCCAAAACTCTCTCAAGCTCAGGTGGGTATGTTCCTTACCTGGTGAGTGTCAATTCCACGTACATTCTCTTGATGGACACATAGGCACATGGATACACATAGGGTGATATCTGACAGTTATTGAGTGCTTGGTGCAAAGAGCTTTTCTAAGTACTTCTCATGTCTTAACAAGTGGATTTTTTTCTGACCCAATTTCTATAGGCCTGGGCAAACCAAAGGATCAGCCTCATATTGGTAGACTGGCCAAGAGTGAGGATTAAATTTTAGGCATTCTGATGAGAACTTAATAGAATTCAGCACAAAGTTCTCTGGAAGCACAGAAGATGGAGTCACTGATCTTGCCTGGGGGACAGAAAGGGCTTCACAAAGGTAGGGGCCTAAGCAATCACTAGATCTTATGGCAATGTATCTTGCTATAGTTTGAATTTCCCCTCCAAAACTCATGTTAAAATTTAATTGCTATTATAATATTATTAGGAGGTAGGGCCTTTAAGAAATAATTAGGTCATAAGAGCTCCTTCCTCATGAACGGATTAATGTCATTATCTTGGGAGTGGGTTAGTTATCATGACCGTGGACTCCTGATAAAAAGAATGAGTTTGGCCTCATTTTCTCTATGTGTCTGTGAGCTTGCTTGCCCTTCTGCCTTCTGCCATAGGATGATGTGGCACAAAAGCCCTCACAGATGTCAGCACCTTGATATTGAACTTCCCAGCCTCCAGAACAGTGAGATAAACTTCTATTATTTATAAATTACCCTAGTCTGCTGTATTCTATTACAGATGCAGCAGACTAAGACTTATCCTATTCAGCAATGTAAGGCTTATTTTTTATGTTTGGCAGTACATGGATAAACATTTCAGTTAAAGAATGTGTCCATTAAAGATAATAGATTGTACAGTGGAATATAGTTTTGGCAAAAATTAGAACAACTCAGGTTTATTGCAGACCATTCTATTTGATTGAAGAATACTATTCTTCCTTTACTTTGAGAGGATTATTAATCTAAGTGTCTTCATATATTAATTTACTTGATCCTCATAAAAACTCTATAAGGTAGGTACCATACTATTTTTAGGTCCATAAGACAGAAGAAACTAAGGCACAAAAATGTCAAATAACTTACCCAAGGTCACAGAGCTAGCAAGTGGGAGGATTTGAACCCAGTCATTACGGGGCTAGAATCTCTGCACTTGGACACTATAGTAAGCTGCGTCCTATGTAGATATGTGTAGAAAAACCATAAGCTCAAGGCAGCTGGGGCACATGTCTTTTTTTCTCCTCCACTGTATATCCAACCTTTAGCTTATGGCATCACACATAATAGGAACTAAATATTAAATACTTTTGAATGGCTGATAAACAATAAAAGAAGATTTCTTTAGTTGCATTGATCACACTATTGTATATACCTGCTTATATATTTGTCTTCCCTTCAGACCTTGAAACTCCTAAAGACAAGAACTAGATATTATTCATTTCAGAATCTTCTCATGTTCAGCACATTTTTTGCCACATAGTATTTTCTCTTTAAATTCATTCATTCAAAAGACACTTATTTATTGCTTTATATGCTTCAAAACTATGCATCACCTAATATCCATAAATAGTGCTACAATTATGCTATAACAAGTCGAGGAAGAATGTTTTAAAATCAAACATGATTAGGTCTGTACTTATATACAGTCTCACATCATCATAACAGGGGTACCTCCCTTTAAGAAAGCCAGATTTTTCACAAAAGAAAAGTTGACAGAGTAGCCATATCACGTGTATTACAAAGTAACATAATAGGGTTTCCCCTTTATATTGATTTAGAATACATTAAGGCTGTTCCTTTATAATGATTCCCCAGAAATTTGCTTCAAAGTTATGCTATTTTCAAAACTTTAACTTAACACCAGCTTTTTCAAGGACAGCTTAGTGATATGAAGTGAGTGTACCCATAAATCAATCAAGTTGCATTGTGACATCTGTCTCCCAGTAATGCCCATAAGAAAGGACACAAAGCATTCTCATCAGATAGTTCATAATTCTCCTGACAAAATTATGCGATGGCTACCCTTTCAATTACAATTAGTGACATTATCTGTTATAGCGTGGTACAGAATAGAGGAGAAAAAGTAAACCTTAAAGTTAGACCCACATGGTTCAAATTCCAGTCTGCCACTTCTACTTGTGTGCCTTTGAATATGTGTCTCCACTTTTCTTTCCTCGCCTGAAAAAAAAAATGAAAATAATAATGCCCATCTACACAGGGCATTGTGAGATCATAGATGTCAAGTGCCAGATGCATAACAGCTCTGAAATGAAAGTTCTTTTCCTTTACTTCTCTCCGATGACCCTCTATATTCATAAACACACACACACACACACACACACACACAAGCACGCACGCACGCACACAAGCTTCATCTTACTAAGAAGACATACCAAATGTAGAAAGAAATGCCTCGCCAATGTCTTGACTCCTTGAGTCAACAAGACAAGGATTGCCCAGGAGAAAGCTGAGAGGAAATAAAATAAATAGAATAATAAGTGGGACTTTCTTGGGTCATTTTAGTGAGTTCTTTGACAACTCTACAGGTGAATTCCCATTGCACTGTTTCCTGGAGTGGTTGATGCAGTTTTTAGCAAACTGTGTATGAAATATGCATGCATGCATGTACTCAACAGTGTGGTGTAGTTTTCAAGAATGTGCGTTCTAGAGCTGGATTTCTTATATTTAAACAAAGACTTCAACGTGTATTAGTTGTATGTCCTTAGGAAACGTATCAGTTTTCTTAATGACTCAACTTCATCATCTGTAAAAGGAAGATAATAATACCTACCTTGTAGGGTTGTTTGGAAAACTGAGTGAAATCATGCATGTAAAGGTCTTAGAACAGTGCCTAACAGTGCCCAATAAATCTAATAAATCATATACCACTACAAGTATAAATAAGGCTATCTGAGTAGTGGGATGATGATTGACTTTCACTCAATATTGAGTCTCAGAATGAGAATAACATATTAATCTGTATTTTTGGAATCTGTGACAATGTTAGTGTATTAATTTATGTTCTCACACATGCACACAATCTTTATGCTGTTTCAAATATTTTAGATGAAAGGCGCAGTATTCAATTCAAAAGGGTGGAGACTCATATAGAGCTAATGTGTGGAATCCAGAAAGAACTGACAATTGAAAATTTGGTGATTCAGGGCCGGCCCGGTGGCGCACTGCTACAGTGCGCCGCTTGAGAGCGCAACGGCGCTCCCGCCGAGGGTTCGGATCCCACATACAGACCGGTTCCCGCTCACT